>NC_034410.1:103451957-103485362 GCF_002078875.1 Numida meleagris
TGGAAATTATCTAGACCCTAGTAAGAGCTGTAAAAACACAATACAGAGGATTACCTATTAAAGATATAAATGGCTGATTATCCCCCCTCTTCTACCTTTGCTCTTTCATGAATACTTTTTTTCTAAAAGAATTATTTGTTTTGAAGAAGAATAGATTGGGCTACTAAACTTCTGTAATTGCTTCAGGTTTGTTCTTGATATAACTTTGGAGATTTCCTGACAAAGCACTGAAAATTTTGTTCTTTCTGAAATCTCTATTGCTCATTATCTGAAAAGAACCAACTTTTATCTGAATCCTGAATCTAAAGTTCTGCATTTTAGGAAGTGTAGTAATGTTGTTACTGTTTAGTATTTTATATTGTGTTGGCAGTGTGGCAGTGTGCACTTGCAGCCCAGAAAGCTGGTCACATCTTCGGCTGCATCAAAAGAAGTGTGGCCAGCAGGTTGAGGGAGTTGATTCTCCCTTTCTTCTCCACTGCAGTACTGTATACAGCTCGGTGGCCTCCAATGTAGTAATGGCATGAATTTGTTAGAGCAGGTCCAGAGGATGGCCACAAAGATTATCAAAGGGCTAGAACATCTCTCCTGTGTAAACAGGCTGAGAGAGATGGGGTTGTTGAGTCTGAAGAAGAGAAAGCTTTGGAGAGACCTTATTGTGGCCTTCCAGTACCTAAGGAGGGCCTACAGGAAAGATGGGGGGGTTTCTTTGTAAAGGAATGAAGTGATAGGATAAGAGGTAATGGCTTTAAGCTAAGCAGGTAGATTTAGATTAGGCATGATGAAGAAATTCTGTACTCAGAGGGTGGTGAGGCATTGGCACAGGCTGCCCAGAGAAGCTGTGGATGCCCCGTCCCTGGAAGTGCTCAAGGCCAGGCTGGATGGGGCCTGGGCAGCCTGACCTGGTCCACGGTGTCCCTGCCCATGAAAGGGGTTTGGAACTAGATGATATTTGAGGTCCCTCCTGACACAAACCATTTGATGACTCTATGATATTGCATCGCAGTAAGATTGGTCCAGTTTCCCTTCTGAGTTTAGATATCAGGCTATGCCTTCTGATCCCTGGATCATACTTGCACAACTTGCCATTCATTTATCCTCCAGGCACCATTCTGTGACAGTACTGGATTGAATGAAAAATAATTTGGGCAGTCTTCATTGGAGACTCCATTAAGACTTCTTGACTTTAGAAGTGCAGAAGAAATCAGCAACTTACTGGGTGAGCCTTACCTGCTGTCAGGGAGCAGATGGTGCAGGCAAAAGCATTGGCTTTTTCTTCCAAAAATACTGAGCTCAGAGTGGTTACTAAGCAGTAAGAAAAGAGGAGAAAAGTGAGGAAATCAGTAAGATTCACATGTGAAGTGGTGAGGTTGTGGCAACCTGTAGTTTACATCGTGCTCATTGCATGTGAGTATCTTCATTATCTGAGTCCATGTGTCAGCAGAAAAGGATGAGCAGGAGGACTTATGTGAACAAGGTGATTCCAAGGAGAGTCCTGCGTGCACGTTTGGAGTGTTATGGGAAGCACAGTGAAAATAATGGGAGATCTGGCATACTGCAGCTGATATTACTTACTGAGCATAGGTGGTGGCCAAATACTGAAGTCAGATAAAACAGCGCTAAGTGGAGCTGGGGATCAATTTAGCAAAGAAATGGGAAGATAATACTTTCAACCAAACCACTGGTCAGCAAGTAAAATTTCAGCAGTTACATCCTCCTTAAGCAAATGGAAGCAGTGTGGACCAGGGCAATCAGAAAAGATGCAGTTACAGCAATTAAGCCTGGAAATGGCTACTTGAGACTATTATTATTGTTGTGACTATTAGTATTATTGTTATTTGCCTGAACAGATAGAAATGATCAGGTACAGTGTATGTGGAGAACAGAGTAGCAAAATATGGATTTGACAGCCAGGAGGCATAGCAGCAAAGCTTATTGCCTATGTACATTTTTAAATACCCCAGCAGTCCTTTTTCGGATTACATTAGTATTTTATTGTATACAAAATGAGCCTCATAGGTGCCATGTACTTGTTAGCTCACTATCATATCATATTTCCAGCTTCTCCCATCAGTATTTTACACACAAAAGTTATATCTGTTGTAGAAACTGAAAGCCCTATTGCAAGCCTAGCCTTATTCATTTTAGCTATTAAGTTGACCCAGTTCAGTATAAGGTATGAGGCTTTTCATTATTTATTTGCAGAAGAGTAATTTTACAGGAGGAAAAAAATAGAAATTGTATTTCTGTTTGGAAAAAAAGCTCATCATCTAAGATGTACAAATATGCTACACAACTAATGCACGTGGCAGAGTACAAGGCTTGTCAGCGGTGTAGAGGTGTTCTCTGCCACTGTTCCTGGATTTTGGCAGGTCTTTCCTGTACAGAAGAGCAAGGGGCAGTATTTTTGGAGACTACAAGAGTGCTCATGGTCATCGAGAGCCTGGGAGGAGAGGCTCATCTAGGGGAGGGAACACAGGGAAGAGGAAGAAGAAAGTTTTCCTTGAGGGATGATTCTTTCAGCTAGCTGACAACTTGCTAGGTCAGCAGGCCTTGATTCAAATGATGCGGGAACAAACAAAAAAGCTGGAAAGTCTTTCTCTATGTCCCAGCTGCTAGTAAGGTGAGGATGTCCTGTGCCCTCAGGCAGGGCTGCTGAGTAGGATTGGCCAAAACCCAACAGTTTTCCTTTGTGAAAAATTTCAAGGTTGTTTTTGATGTCAGGATACACGAGACTGAGACTTTCTGATAGTTATCATGGAAAGGATAATGATGACTCTACTAGCCAGTGAAACAAGGCTTCCAGGTACATGTTCATATACAGCAGAGTGAGAATGCAGGTCTGACTCCATGTGTGAGTGTGCACTCTGCATGAGTGTACTGAGCAGTGCACTGGGCAGCTCTGAAAGAGGCACAATTTTCCTGTTCACATCTTTTAAGAGAGTTTTGTTAAGTGTCAGTGTTGTCCCACTTGGAATAAATAGGATTGCCAGCACCCTAAGGGCCCTGCCAGCCCTGCCCACCTGTCCCAGGCCTATTGTCGCCCTATGAGGGCCTAGAGCCCCATTTCAGAGCCCTTCCTGACTGCCCTCATCAACAGTGCTTTGTCCCTCCCTTGGCAGAGGGTTTGCAAAGGGAGGAATTAGTGTCTCTGACAAATAATGTAGAGGAAAGGCAGAGCAGATATAGAGGAAAGAAGGCTGTCTTCTTTTTGTGCTGCTTTTCACCCCAAATCTCTGTGACCTGAACCAGTTTCCCCCACCCCGAGATCCCATTATTTCATTTTGAAAATCTGGTCAGCCTGCTCCTCGTTAAGTTAAATCAGGATTCCCTGTGCTGTGACTAATGTGTTATACAGGGAATTTAGTAATAAATTGGAAGGGATTTTAAGCGTTAAGTTTAAATCCTTGTGTCCAATTGAATCTTACTTCCCTGACAAAATTACCCTAGATTATTTTTAAACAATCAAATTTGCTGCAACCATGTTTCCCTGGGTGTGCTCAGCTCCACGCACCTCTCCCCACCTCTGAGAGCCTGCACTGCCTCCCCGTACTCGAGGAGAACGCTTCAAGGACAGAAGTTGTCAAGTGACAGGAACAAAGCACAGGGAAGCACTGCTCCTCCTCGCTCTCCCATCCTGTCCCTAATAAAGAAAACTCATAATGCCCATTTTAGGCAGTCTGCTCCTACAACTCGAGCCTCATTATTTCAGCAAAGCAGTGTAAACTGCCAGCTATATCTTTTATACCTCCAGTCATGCTTTGAGGAGCTCCTCACCTCTCTTCTGAACATCAGCCCCCCAACCCCCGCCTTTTATTCATGCTAGATCCTGATGGAGAGAAGGGTAGGGATAGGGATAGGGGATAGCTTTGCATGCAAGCCTGAGGAGAGCAGGCAGGACAGGGGAGGAGCACCTGTGTCATTTTCTCACTTTCTTATACGCTGATAATTAGCAAGGCTCTCATTAAGCTTATCATGGTTCCTTGGTTTAAATACAAACTATTCGTTACATCCTGCTGACTGTTACTCTGAATAATACCCTTCTCACATCTCGGCTAGCATTCTCCTAAAGCCTTTCAGCTGCAAAGCCCTGCGGGCAGCCATTTCCTGGTTCTCAGCTGAGCGCTCACAGAGGTTGGGTTCTGGGGCCATACAGAGTGCCTCTGTAGGGTTGCAGCACAAGCACTGAGCCCTGTCTCCTTTAGCACTGTCCCTACTGGCCTCCAGCCAACTTTAGCCCTTGCTGAACACAAGAAAAATCCGAGTGTTTTTTGGCATAAATACAAACCACTTGGAGCACTTTGGCATATGGATGTGAAGTGTTTTACAAGCACCCTTAGAAGCCCAGCACAGATCTTAGTGCCATAGCCCTGAGAGAGCACCTAGGAGAGGCATGGGAGGCAGCTGATGGTCTAATTATTGATGTGGAGAGATGGGAGGCCAGAAATGGTGGGGAGAGGAGAGACTTGTGGATTGGACAACATTTTAATGATGCAGTTTGACAAAACTGGAAATCAGGGAGGAACTAAACACAACTTTTTTTTTTTTTTTGGCCAACTTATAACAAAAATTAACAACAGTTGAAAGCAGAAAAGTTAATTTTTATCAAGTAGAACATTCAAAATTACTAGAAACCAAGTTTTCCAAATTTTGTTAGGATTATTGCACTACTCTTGTTTCACTGTTAATTCCATATCACACATACCTCCAACATCCCTTTAATTTGCATGGGGAGGATAAGAGATCTCTGCAGTGACTACATTGTACATCTGTCTGCACAGTCTCTGCATCATTGTATTCTTCAGCATGCTAATATTGATACTAGTTTTTTCTGCATGAATTTCCACATTTTTATTTTTCAGCTGGTGGCTTAGATGCAGACCACAGTTTAATTCTGTTTCATCAGAAGTGATGACAAATGTTCTTTGGCAAAACTGAATGATGATATCAGAATACACTTTGTGTGCAGCACACTCGTAAGTACATCAACAACCTATTTTTCTTAGACATTTAACTGATGAGAAGGAAGAAAAATTCCTGCGTTAGAAACGTCCAAAAAGAATGAGACATGCTGACTTAAATTCTTGTCTCAGTGTCACTATTATGATTCTGGAGGAAAAAAAATTGAAGTCATGTCATCCATTTGGCTTCCCCCATCTTTATCATTTTAAGGCTCACTGTTAGTAAGTTTCAATAGCTATGGGCAGGGACACATCTGTGAGGTTGCCTGAAGATGACTGGATTCTGAAAACAATAAAACAATGATAGAATGCTGCCAGTTAGCAGGTTTTATCTTGGCAAAGAACTTGTTCTCATCTGCCTTAATGAGCTTGAATGTAAAATAAGCAAAAGCTGTCAAGGTCTTGGAAGGCGTGGACTCTGGAGTGTCAGTAGTGCAGTCACACAGAGCTGGAGAGGATCAGGAAAAACTGAAGATCTCTTCTTAACTCTGGCTCCTCTGTTGCATTCAGACCATGCCACTCATGTCCCACCACTAACTGACTTGGCATAGAACTGCAAGCCAAACTACAATAAATGATGAAACAGCTTAATATATGTTGCTTGTCACACCCTATAGCACAGGGCAGAGAGCACTGAGGGGTATTCTGCCTCTGCTAAGCCTCTGAAGAGTATATATGCAACAATATCTCTTTGTAGGATAGAACCCTTTCTTCCTGTGTGCTGCTCTTCTGTGAGTGTATAGTGATGAGTGAGCTAAATTGTGCTTCCTACTTATTCCTGATATCTCCTTTGTGGATAGAACAGACCAGCCTCCATGCAGGACTCCACAGCTAGTTACTGCTTTCTTATGTCTAAGCCCACTAAGCAGATCTCCTCATCTCCCATAGCAAACTGTGTACCTCGAGCTAAAAAATGGTCCTGTGATGTCATGTTTTTTTTGGAGGAAGGTGTAGAAAGGGAGACAGACTCCCTAAGCAACAGATAGTCAGGAAGAAATGAACATTACATGTATTTTCATAGCATGGCCATGCTTGAAAAGGCTTTCCAAAAGATATGGGTATCTCCTCTCTGAGTAAAAGGGATGCAGTGCTCTGCATCTAACAGACTACCAGCAAGTCTTCAGAAAAGGAGAAGGAAACACCTTGGATTTCTGAAACAGAACAACCTCCCATAGCTGGACAGAAATTTGCCTGAAGGAGCTCAGCATGGGGAGAAGCTGCACCAAAGAGCCTCCCATTCCTTGCTTCTCAGATGTAGCTGCTGATCAGCACCAGTTTGCTCCAGGGCTGCTTCTCCCAGGACTGCCAACCCAGCTGCTCACTCTCTTGCAGCCCCACAGAGCTGAGCTGTCTGCCTCTTTTTACCAGCTTTTGGCAGCCTGACATATTCTGACTGCAGCTGGTAACTGAGCACTCACACAAACATTTCATCCACAAGATCTGAAGGATCACACTGGTCTTCCAGGGATGCTGAGAGCTCTCCAGGAGGGAAACATTTTCAGAGGGTTCAACTCAGTTTGGAAGAAGATGATCATGTATAGACTTAATTGTAATCACTGTTTAAAATTATACTGCTAGAAACTCTAGTGTGGTGGAAGATGAAAATGAAGGCAGTGACTGAGCAAGCTGTAGGCTGTTCTCTTCAGTTATTAACAACCTGTGCACGTGTGGGGAATACATTGTTATACAAACTTAGCAGCACTGAAGTGTAGCATACAGACTGCAGCTGGTACTGAAAAAATCATAGGATCATAGCATCACAGAATTGTTTGAGTTGGAAGGGACCCTTAAAAGTCATCTAGTCCAACTCCTCTGCAATGAACAGGGACATAACAGCTACATCAGGTCGCTCAGAGCTCCATCCAGCCTGACTTTGAGTGTCTCCAGGGACGGGGCATCCACTGCCTCTCTGTGCAACCTGTTCCAGTGCCTCACCACCCTTATTGTAAAAAACTTGTTCCTTGTATCCTATCTAAATCTCCCCTCTTTTAGTTTGAAACCATTTCCTATTGTCCTATCACAGCAGACCCTGCTAAAGAGTCTGTCCAGTTCCTTCTTACAGTCCGCCTTTAGATACTGAAAGGCTGCTCTTAGGTCACCTTGGAGCCTTCTCTTCTCCAGGCTGAACAGCCTCAGCTCTCTCAACCTGTCCTCAGAGGGAGATGTTCCATCCCTTCGATCATTTTTGTGGCCTTCCTCTGAATGCACTCCAACAGGTCCATGTCTCTCCTGTACCAAGGACTCCACAAAAGTTCTTGATTGCTTCACCTTCAACAAGTAAGAGAGGAAACAATAAGATAAATAGGGACATCCCTCCACACTGTTAACAGCCAAATATCAAACATCAACTAAAGATTAAAAGCAATTGTTGTACATACTTAGACTTTGTGCTTTGATATAGACTAAGAAGAAGGTAATTTAATCAATTTGTTATACTCTATGTGATATGAATGTCTCAGAAGTTTGTTGTTTTGAAGCTGTTCCTGAAAAAAGAGAAGAAGGAAAAAAGGCAAAGAGAATTTATCTAGAAGTGATATACTAAAAGTGGTTATTAAAGAGGCCTAGAAATAGATAGTAGTAAGTGGACAGTAATGGAGTGATAAGACCAAAGGTTAAAACGATAATGAAGTTTGGCCAGACAGGTATGCAAGAGCCCTTTCACGTGAGTATGTATCACTTCTGTTTCTTCCAAAAGGTTTTCTGTGTAGTCTTTGAATTTTTCATGTGAGGATATCTGGACTGATATTAGCTTGTCCTTATCCTTTTTTTCTTATTCTATTTTTTTTTTTTTTCATGTCTATAAATTGTTGTTTCTTACTGATACTCTATTTTTTAATTTTTTTTAAATGACTGTTCAAGCCTTTTATGAAATCCATGTTAAAGTTAGATATTAAACTATAGAATCTGCCACACAAATGTAGGATAATGACCTTAGTCTGATATTATAAAAACGTGGCCAGCTACTATTCACAGCCACAGCAAAAGAAAAACCGGTGCTGAAAATTGGCACATTGAGATATTCTCAGTGTTCAAGTCCAATTATCTCCTTGGTAACAAGTTCTTTCATTCATTACATGTTGTATTGTCAGAATTAACCATGTAATAGTGCTGTATCTGGGTCTGTTCTTCTCCTGCAAATATGGAACATGGAAGCATAAACAGGCAAGCTGCTAACCAATTTCTTATGCTTGCTGGAAAATTAATCACCAAATATCTCTGTGAATCCAGATTTGGCAGATGACTGTAGTCTTCACTTTTCCCATATATCTTTCATTCTAGATACAAGTCACCAGCTGTTATTTATCGGCTCGTGAAAGGAAAAACTCCACATGGCCATGTTTTAAAATCCACCTCTATGAACAGATTGTGATTTCACATACTGAATATGTTTTATACATGTCATGCTTTTAGAGATGTTGAGCGGACCTGAAGCACAGGTGAAATGCTGAGGTGATTTACACAACACCTCAGACTCTATTTACATGGCTACAGCTCCATGTGCTGAAGGTTGAACATCTTGATGTGGTTGATTTTTGTGGGATTTTTCTGTACTGATGCTAGCTTAATTTGAATTAAGATAATGGTTGCCGGGGGCTGAGAGTGGAAGAGGCCATTCCTTCAATAATTATCAGATCTCGTGTCAAGGAAACTGCTTTGTGTGAAAAAGAACAAGGCAGAACTAGGCTATTACAGACTTGTGCACTCTGCTATCTATTTTGGGCCAAGATCCAAAAGCATTTCTTGGTTTAAAACAGTGTCCAGAGATTTCAGCTGGGATAGGAGCCCATTTCTCTTTATTGAACAAGCATAGAAGAAATGTTCTGACACCAAAGACTTCACAGTCTTGCTGAAAAAACAGACAGAATGGGGATGGGATGGAAGGATGAAGGCAACTGGGATTGGAACAGAGTTTACATAGAGATACAAGGGTGCCTTTGAAAGTAATGTCTCCTATTTTATTATGTTGGCCTCCAATGTCAGGGGTGGATGTTGGTGGTATGGCAGTAAAGGCTGAATCTTCCTGACAACATTCCATTACATACTGTTGCTGTGTGACAGCCGGCAGCAGAGGATCAGTATGAGAAAATGGCGTCTGACATGGAAGCATGTATGAAGCAAAGGTGTGTCACTGAATTCCTCCATGTGAAAAAAATGGCATCTACTGACATTCACCAACTCTTGTTGAATGTTTATAGAGACCAAACAGTGGATGTGAGCACAGTGAGGCGGTGGGTGGTGTGTTTCAGCAGTGGCAACAGTGGCAGTGGGTCACCTCTGCTGGTGCAGTTGTTTAGAAGAGTGGCATGCAGGCTCTTGTTCATCACGGGTGAAAATGCATAGCTAATGGTAGTTACTATTCTGGAAAACAGTGTTTTGTAGCTGAGAATTTGCTCTATCAAATAGTGTTATTGTGCTCTTTGTATCTGTTGTCTTTTCCATGGAAATAAATAGCAGGCGTTACTTTCGGAGCAACCTATGTACTTCAAGTAACCAAAATTCAGTGATTTTCAGACTCATTTTTTTGTTAAATGTGAAACTTACACAAGAAATTATCTATGTCGTCTCCAGTGCCCTAACTTAACTTAAAAGGAAAGTATAATAGGAATATTTGAGCGAAAACTGTCCAGGGAGTGCTAACTTCTGTTAAATAGTAAGTTGTACTTACTAGAAGTAGCAGGAGTTATTACTACCAGGAGACAGCAGTAAGAGAAATGGACTATGGCAAGCATATCAAACAGATAATAGAATAACAATTAAAAAACCCCAAACATAAGGAATCTCATTATGAGAACACATTGTTTCTGGATTTTAGTAAGAAATTCAGGAAAACATTATTTATAATTTTATAAGAACAAAATACTTTATAAAGATTTTATACTGTGACAGAGGCTAAAATGCTATCATAGAGTCTTTAAATGAAATAACAAAGATCTGCTAGTCTCTAAAATAAAGTGGAAACAATAATATTCCAGCTAAAGTGCCATAGGAATTGTTATTTGGATGACCTCTTACATCTTAAGCTACTAATTTTTACACAATCACTCGTCTGCAACTGTCATCCACGTCATTTTCTTGGAGGAGCCCTCCCAGATTCCTCTGGGACAAATCTGAGGATTTCCCCCGCTGCTTCCTAAAGTGACAGTTCCCTGGCTCTTCTCTGTGACTCAGAGGTACATCCTTTCCCCCTCAAATCTAGTTTAAAGCTCTGGTGATAAGTGCAGCCAGCTTGCTGCCCAGTGTATTCATTCCCCTCTTGGTCAGCTGCATCCCATCTGACATCTACATGCCCTGTCTCTTGAAGGCACATCCAGGATTATAGTACCTGGGCATGACATCATCCACACAGCCATTCATTCAACTGGTCTGTTCTCCTCCTTCTGCCCAGGTCACAGTCTGAATCTCCCCTAGCACAACTTAAGACCGTTCCCTCTCGTTGTATTGCTAGTTACATGGGAGAAGACACCAACTCCCACCTCACCGCAACATTCCTCCAGGTAGTTGTAGAGAGCAATGAGGTCTCCCCTGAGCCTCCTCTTCTCCAGATGAACAATCCTAGCTCCCTCAGCCGCTCCCATAAGACTTGTGCTCCAGACCCCTTGCAGCTTCATTGCCCTTCTCTGGACAATGTTCAGAAACGGTCCCAGTAGAAAAGCTATTCTGGTGCACCATATGTATATGATGGCTGACAAATGCACACTCTGGGGTATGTTAATGGTTACTTAGGAACAGTGGCACTTTACTAAGCCAACGGCTACTGGCTTGTTGCCTGAACAGAGATCTTCCCAATTGCACTGTGCCATGATTATGGACAGTAGGTTCATAAAAACATTATTTTTATGTTGGGCTCTTCAGATGGATTTGCAACAATCAGCTATCTGATCGTGGACCCTCTGCCATTTTGGGCATTTCTGTCTCATCTTCTGACAAACATGAAAAAACTTAACACTACCAATGCTACTTTTCTGCTAACCCTTTCCAAGTTTAACATCAATGAGATTTGCTACAGTTTTTTTTTCATAAAGACATGAAGAGAGAAGAGTTTCTTACGTAGACATACTGGGAAACGATTTTCTCTTATCACAGAGTAAAAAGCTGCAGCCTAAGGAATAGATCTGGAAAGGTCTGGGAAATGTCTTTTGCAACTGGACGTTGAAGTGATTTATCACAAGAAAAAAGTAGTTCTCAGATGTCTTTTTTTTTTCTCATACAATCTGATTGCCGAAGTTCTCTGTTTCGGTATTATGCATGCAGTCACATGGAGAAGCAGCATGAAATCAGAATTTATGAAAGTGACGGGAGTGATTATTCAGATACCCCACCCCACATAATATTAAGTATTCAAAGGATGCCAGCAGATGACCACATTCTACCCACCAGAGTCTCAGTTAGATAAGAAACTGCTGATTGTGAAAAGAGGGATGTTTTCATTCCCCAAGGCAATGATAATGCCACTTAAAATACCACTATATTTCTGAGCTTTGAGCTAGCTGCTGTCCTCTGTAACTTCAGATGTATTTTAGGATTACTAGTGTTGAATTTGGAAAGATCTTGAGGGTTTTAATACAAATATTAATGTCAAAAGAGAATTACAGATATGCATATTACAGGGTGCTTTCACAAGATTCTTATACTGGAAGCTAAACAGAAACTAAAGTACTTCCAAAAGGAATTTCAACAGGGAATAGGGATTTTCCAACTATATCACAAGCCTGTGAAATCTGTTTGATGTGTGTTTTTGAGGAGGACAGAGAGGCCTACATCTAAGTTTTGAAATAATTTAGAGACCCAAGTAGGGCACCATTGACTTTCCACATTTACTTTCTTAACTGGTATTGGATCTCAGTGACTTTCAACTATGGGTGATGCCTGTCTCCCACCATTAAACTGTGGCAAAATTCCATTTCATAAAAATACTGCATATCCACAGTGGGATTTACTACTAGCGCCGTAAAATTGAGGCAGGTGGAAAATTATATCAGCTGAATACAGTATTTACATGTATCTTTGTCATTGGCCTAGCTAAACACTTATGGTTCCTATTAAATTAAAGATATCAAGGTTGACAGAATCACTCCTCATGGGACTGAGATTAGGCTCTGAGGTTGACAGGAATGAGACTGTATCCCTTTATTAGTGGTTCTGTCCCCTTGAAGTGGTACTTATGTATGTTGCTGCCTTTAGTTTCACCAGCAACAGAATAGCAGTACAGGTCTTAGCAACTGAGAATGTTTTAAACACAACAGTGCTTGGTCAAAGCAGATATAGACTTTATAAACTCACCATTATTAGTCACTTATTTTTTGCCTGTGCGGGTTGTTCTTCCTGCTTGTGTCACAGGTCCTCGTGCTGAATGGCATATGTATTATTCATGTTTCTGTGTTAATTTATTTAGGAATGTAGAAAGCTTATTTGAGTGACCTTAGTTCCAAAGTAACCATAGCTTGTATCATCTTTGGCATGTTAGAAGTATCATAAAAGACAGATTGCCCAGGGGTACCTGTAGAGAAATGGATGTGAGGGGATAAGAAAACAAACTTATCAGAAATCTGGCTTTATGAGTCCTGCTGCTCATAGAATAACTTAATAATAACAATAATTATTATTAAAGGTAATCTCCTAAGGGCTAGAAATCCAATGCACTTTAAGTCATAGCCTTTGGTATGACAAATATGGTTAAAAGAAGGAAAGAAAGAAATATGGTGAGAGAGATTACATCCCCTGAAGCTGGGGATATTTCTTACAGCATTTCTTCCTCCCCACTCATTATCTGTATGGCTCATTGTCCCAGTGCTGTGTCTCCCAGAGAGAGTTAAAAGTGATAAACAAATAGATCTCAATTTAGCAGCAGATCCTTCTGGGAGAATATTTGTAAAGCTGGAATTTTTCTGTCTTCCTAATTTCCTGGTTATTTTGTCCGAATGTTTTATCCAAATGTTTTTCAGATATGAAAGTCTTTTCATATCAGCTTGACAGGAAGCAGTACATACCACGGTACTGTAGAGCACCTAGAGTATAAAATGAGAGATGAACAACCTGGCTTAGCAGGGGATACAGGAAGAATTGGTTCAGCCCTCAAGCCAAAAATCAAGCCAACCCCAAACTAATGTCTGTCTGGCTGAATGTTGTCTTTGAATCTTATTTGTTCCAGAGTTCCCTGGAGAAAGAAGATAGCAGTGAATTTTGAGCTGCCTCTTATATAGGGAGACCCATAACTCATGAGATTTGAAAAGAGCATCTGGTAAAAGCCCAGCAAGGGGTTGAAAAGGATGCATAAAAGACAGAAATAGGGCCCAAGTTCCTCAGAAGTTGTTTATCCTGTCTGCTAAAATGTCTCTTTGGCTGTTTCTCTGAGTCATGCCATGATAATAACAACACTGTGCTATTACAAGAGTGGCTGGTGAGAGGAGAGAAAAAGTAAGGTAGTTCCTTTTCCTCTAAGGCACCCTTAGTGAGTAATACATACGAGTCTTCACATTCAATTCCCTCTATCTTCAATAAAAGCATTGTTTATTTGCCACAGGGTAGAAAAACAAAGGTAAACCAAAGAAGAAATAATCAGAAAATAAAAGTTAAGCAGACAGTAAGCACAATAGATCAGATTACTTCAGGGATATGTTTGACCCAGCTAAATATATTACCGCAAAAAAAAAAGCATTTGAGCTGGGCACGAAATCTGACATCTTAAAACTTGTTTAGTGTCTAAATAGGCACCTAAATCTAGATTGTGAGCACTTAGAAATAAGGAAAAAAGGAGAAATGTTTCCTAAGGTGGTCACATTCTTGTGGTTCTTACAAATGCGAACACTACCAGAGGGGAGCTGTGTTTTGCACCTTTCCAATTCAAGTGCTCTACTTCAGACAACCAAACATAGAGCTGTAGAGAATCTTGCGGGCTTAGTGTCACTTTGGCACTTCCCTTCCTTCCTGCCCTTGGAAATGCTATGAAAATACTGTAAAAGACAGAAGCAAGCAGCTTTATGACTGCATCACAGCTTTGTTACAGGAAACAGGTATTTATAAGCACTTAACTCGTGTTCTCACTGCTTTTTTTTTTTTTTGATAACTTGCATGTTTTCGCTGTTAAATTGTATGCTCCCTTCTAGCTCCTGCCATATAGCCTGTCTAAATATCCTTGCTTCTCCGTAGGAATGTGCCACAGCCAGGCAAGGACCGTGAAATATAAGATGTCCTCTCCTTTTTTCACTTGTGATATATCCTTTCTTTTCATTCCTGGAAAAGAAGCTCCCAGCTCATCACCTTTTGTAGAAGGGATTCTTTTGCCATTGTTCATATTCAACAAACTGTACAGTGTTCATGCTCCTAGTCGATTTCAGTGGGAAATTAGGGAGGTAAATAAGAGATAGATTGGTATATTCTTCTGGACCCGGAGACTAATGCAATACATCTCTTCAAGTCAATCAGATGAAAGTTTTTGATATAAGAACAAAAGTAACTTTTCTACTGAAAAAATTACATTAGCAGACACTGTAGAAGGTGCACGATCTGACCTGTGTGTTTCAAACACTGAAAAGCCCATTTTTCTCTCATTATTTCATGTTTGGTTTTGGTTTACTCTCTACTTGTATTGTTTGCAACAATAATGATTTGCATTTAATCAAATAATTCTGGTCTAGTTCCATTGTACAAATTGATCCTTCAGGTGTTCACACAAAAACCCATTAGTGTCTTTTCTCTCAGCACATCTTGGAGCAGAATATCCTATTACTATGAAAATGGAAATAACCGTATTCCCAGGCAGGGTAAGTGTTGCATAACGTAACTGACACACTACTGAATGTTAACCCGTATTTCCTTTCACAATATAATTTATATTAGATATGCAGGACAACAACTGTCACACATGATATGTGCTAGTTATTTTTTAAGTTTTAGCAGAAATCAATCTAGCTGTATGAGTTGTGAGAGCAGGAACTCCCTCCCCCACCTCTTCCATATGTTCCAAATGAACTGTTACATTCACATGGGCAAAATCCAGCTGGAAATAGAAAACTGAGCTCAGATCCTCCTTTGGCATAAGCTAGTAGTTACACTGAAGCTAAAGGGCACCCCTTGATGTAAACAAGGGGGGATATAGCCCTTAAAATTTCACTCACTTTGTTGTCTTAAGCGCTGAAATAAGAGAATTCCTGCTTTACAGAATACAGGCTCACTCTTTTAAGGGGTGGAATTGAAGGTGTCTTTTTTTTTGAAAGTGCAGTGCTATACAACCTCTGAAAAACTCTTGGTGAAAATTTAAAAAAGTCATTATTTTTTAAGATCTCTGTTATTTTCTCAGTACTGTTGAGCCAACTCAGGCTAGAATGTTAACTGTAGAAAATGCAGAATCTCAGCCGTTTTTGTCAAAGTCTAGTTGATTTAAGGGCACCATGAAGAAGACAGGGAACAGCCAGAATGGGTTTACTAAAGGCAAATTGATCCTGATGAGCCTGACTGCTTTCTGTGGTGAAATGCCTGACTCTGTGGCTAAGTGGAAAGCAGTGGATGTTGTTTGCCTCCCAGTTAGCAAAGCTTTTGACATACTCTTTTAGTGTGGTAGTGGTTAATAAGACACCAGTGTGTCCTTATCGGGATGAAAGCTAGCCACTTCCTGGGCAAGGCAGCATCCAGCAGGTTAAACAAGGTGTTTTTCCCCTCACAAACCACACTTGGATTGCTGTGTCCGGTCAAGGGGCACCTAAAAAGTATTATCAACAGATGGGAAGGAGTCCACAGGAGGGCTGTGAAGACATCGAGGGGACTGGAGGATGTGACATATGAGGAAAGTCAAAGGGTTTTTTTGTATGTGTGTGTCTAATTGCAGTCTTCTATTGCCTGAAGAAGGGTTACAAAGAGCACAGAGCATGACTCCTCTCTGATGTGCACAGAAAGAGGATGAGAGCACTGACAAGTTGCAGAAAGGGAAACCCTTACCATGCTGTTGCACAAAGGGTGTTGAGATGTGTTCACATACACCAAGACTTATTAGCAAGGTCCATCCATAGCTGATGCTGTGTATCAGCTTTCCTTCTGAAAACTACTTTTTGGGAAAAATATAAGAAAAGAGCAAAGGAAGAGGAATAGACAGGAAGAAGTTACAGGGGAAACTGCTCACAGACCAGCTGGGAAAGGAAATGATGAATGTCTCCAGATGAACATCCTCCTTGTCCTCCACAGCAGGGTTTCCCCACAGTAGTTTTCCCACAGTAGTTTTCACCAGCTCTTGCAGAAGCTCCTTGCTGGTTGTTCCCGCTGATGAGACTGTTAGCACTGGCTGTAGCACTCTTTGTTGAGGGGCAGGTGCCTCATGCATCTTGCTAGTGATTTCTGCATGCACGTTGCTGGTCCCCTAATGTAACACAAAAGCTATAACTGAAGAGGAAAAGGGAGAAAGAAGGGGCGATTTTCACACCAGCAGCTGTCACTTCCCATGAGAGCCCACCACAATGATGCTGTTGAGGGTTGCAGGTGCATGAGAGAAACAGCTTGAAAAATCTGTGTGAGAGTAACAAGGAGGAGATATGGTGGCAGAGGCTCTGGAAAACTGCCCTTGCAGCTTGGGTGAAAGGTTGTAGAGTTGGATCAAAAGGCAGTCTACAACACTGCAGGCAGAAGGCCTAAAGGCTAAGATAGCTAAAGCAGTGAGCAACAAGGCTAAGGAGAAGAATCCTTCACTATTTTGGCACTAGAACAGAAGCCTAAAAAGGATGTGAAATATCCAGATATCGAGGGCTTGACTGGAAAAGGACCTGAGCAGCCCAACCAAACCTTTAATGTAGGCTTCCAACTTAAATTTCTCTCTGATTCTCTGCACATAGTGTTGGGTACCACCAGTGCTGTAAATGTATTTCACGTGTGAAATCTGAAGACTTAAAACCTTTGTCTAGAAATTGCAACAAGGGGAGAAGACAGAGCTCATGCTCACACTAGACATATTTTGATCTATGTAGGAAGATGATTAAGAAAAGATGAGTTTAATTGCAGAGTGATTTCTGCCCTTGACATAATTTTTAAATATGGACTTCATATTTTTTACTCTCTTTGGATTGCAACTTATGAAAAATGTAGATGATTCAAGCGTAAGTACCAAACACACTGAAGGCTTTGCAGCTATATTTGATTCAACAGTGATTTCAAGGAAATCTATAATAATAAAGCTTTCTTAATGTCACAAAATCTGCTTAATAAGACTGCTCATAAAAATAAAAGTGTTTGCTGCTTGAGCTGAATCCCTTCCCAACACTAAAAAATCATCCGTATGTATCAGTTCTTCTGTTTTCTTCCCCAGGCTTTCCAACAGATATTCTTGGAGGAGTCAGCCATGGCTAGGTTTATAAAAATGAACAGGAACAGGTGAGTGAATTTATGTATACTGTGTGTCTTCAGGGAGATATATAAATAAAATCTGAATTCCTTCTATTTACTGTAAATCAGAGCTCAGATAAATGAGGCCCTGTCCATATTCTGGGTGAATTCAGTCAATCCATGTTAGGATCAAACTTAAAAACAGCTTCTAGCGTAGTGACCAGCCACTGTGCAACCTAACCAGCTACATTACAAAACAGTTTCTTTAGAGTTACTGTTCCTAACCAGCATTTGAGAACTGCAGGGTTTATTTTTATTTGCCCTAGAAGGGAAAATGAAAGGGTTATGAGACCAATGTCATTGTTGTATGGGTGAGTGGACTGAAAGTCTTTAGTGAGCTGGAAAGTCACGATGGTCTTGCAGTTTCAGTCTATATCAGATGCTGGAGAATTTCCTATGCAGTGCTAGGTCCAGCTGTTGAGAAAACTAAATGCATATTTTGCCTATTTATAGCAAAGTTTTCATCTTGGCAGCACAGCCTTAAAGAAAATATGTCTTTTTTTTTTTTTTTTTTTTTTTTGTAATAGCAGATTAGCTCCGTGGAACAGTTGAATGACTGATGGGTACAGACCACTCCAAGAATTATCAGAATAATGTTTTCTAGTGGAGGAAATTATTCTATGCAATTATTTATTTACAAGACAAATGTGGGCAGTGGGAGTTCCTATAAATAAACACAAGGAATCCAGACCAAACCATGGGATATCATAATTCTGTTTTTCCCATGTTTAGAAGGTAGCCAGGGGGACTGTATCATTTCCTCTAATGGAGATCCAGCTGTGTATCTTTGCCAGGTATCCCTGAGCCTAGGTATGCAATGGTTAGTCCTATCTAACTTCTGAGATGACTGTGAAGGCTTTTTTGGTTGGTTGCTTCTTAATGTTTTTTTTTTGTTTGTTTGTTTTTTCCTTTACGAGTAGGTCTTCTGGTTTTCTATAATACAGCAATACAATAGAATAGATGGGACTATTTTACTGACAGGAACTAAAAGAAATGCAACCCTTAAACCACCCACAGTGTTCCTGTACACACTGGAAGGGTGCCATGGTGTTGCACCTGCTCCATGTTAGTAGGGAATCTGGAAGAACATCGCCTTTCCCAGATGTCAGGGAACAAGTTTTCAGCAGCCAGTTGAGCAAAGCTCTGTAGCCATGAGATGAACATATCATCCAATGTGAAGAGGGACTCCTCAAGTTTAATTAAACCTGCTAATAAATATGGAATACTGTGGGTAATACGCCCAAGTTTCATGTAAACTTGACAGCATCGTGGAAAAAAACAACTCAGAAAGGATTCTGCCTTTGACACACATCAACCAGTGGGGCTGCTAGACCACCACTTACTCAGATGATGAAAGAGAAGGCAGGAGGCAGTCTGAAAAGATAGCTAGTTGTAGCCCATCTCCTTGATCTAAAGTTGGATTAACCATCCTTGTCTTGAATACCAGGAGTCTGTCTTGACTGTCCAGTTTTTATTGTAAAATAATGCAAAACTGGGGATGCTATAGTAACCACTGCCATTTGTTGCTTACTGCTCTGTGTGCAGATGCTTCTAAGTTTGATGAAAGAACTGGAAGTGCAGGAACTGCCCGGCACAGACAGTCATGTTTTCCCTTGCTTTCTTCTTCATTCCAGAGATCAAGAGAGGACTAGCTAATGTATTCTATTGTTAATTTGCCTTTGTAAGATATTGCTCCCTGAGCCTTGAGATAGAAGGGTATATCTTCTGCTAATCCAACCCTCCAGAGGCATTTTAGCAACTAATCTGGTTGAATCAAATAATTCCTGCTGCATATGATTAATTTTGGACCAATTTAATTTTTATTAGTCATGGGTTTCAGTCACCTACAGTTGCATGACTATAATTGCCCTTGAGCACATGGAATTTCTTTGTAGATTTGATTCAAAAATGCATTGGGTAGCCCCACCTCTGTTTCACCTATTTGTGCACTGTTAATCTTATTGTGTCTCAATTTGCACCCTTTGAATGTAGGTTAGTAAAATAAAATCTTTACGGCCAAAAATGGTAAGTCAATTTGCTTCCCTAATTGTGGGATTTCTTGAGTGAATTTAGTGCTTTAAGAATGTGGTGCCTATGGCACCCATGAAAGGATTAGTTTATGAAGGCCAGCTCTTAGAAACAGCCCAACAATAGTGCCTTATCCTCCGGATCACTTATCAGTCAAAGGGAGTTTGTTCTCAGGAGGGCCAGAGCCAATGGGTAAACTCCTGTTTACGCTAGCGGAGGAGGTCTGTCTCAATGTTTGGATAAATTATCACTTTGTATCCTATTGGAGGTAAAGTAGCATGAGGATCTTAGAGGAGTCTTCAGCTTTTGCTCTTGCAGCTTTGAGTTTGCTCACTCCCGCCTGTGTGAGGGAATAAATCTATTTTCATGTGAAGATGTGTTGCTTTATCTTTTGCTTCCCCTTCTCCACCCATAATTCCCCTCTGGCTACCTCCATCCCATAAAGCAGGGGGATTCTCTGGTAGCGCATGGGTTTTAGGAGACCCACCAAACCTGGGACTTCGCAATGAGGAGGGCAGTAAGGGCTCTAATGTGTGCCAGCGGGGATAATGATTTTCCTTCTGTGGACAGTGCAGAGAAAAGTGCCAACTCAATAGTGGCAGTGGTACCACTTCTGGCTGGCGCCAGCTAGAGCTGGTTTGTAGCTAACGACCTGGAAGGGCTCCCGCTACCATTACACTGCCCTGCAGGCACCCAGCTGGCTTTCCAGAGGCCGGATGGCGTGTGGCTGTGAACGTTGGGTCCTGCAGAGCTGCGCTTGAAGGGCTGCTTCGTGTGTAACGGGATAGAGTAAGAACAAATGAAGGGAAAGCCACACTATCTTTTTTAATAACATTCTCTCTTTACTGAAATCCCATAGAGATGTAGCAGACAGCAGTGGTATTAATATTATGCGACTTAGCTGATGCTAAGAAGCATTTGGGAAAACTTTGACTGACTGGCTCATGCAGTTGCTAATGAGGATATCTCACTTACAGGGATATGGCAGAGTAAAGAGGTTTATTTCTCAGTATGCTGTTGCCCCATCTGAGAGATGAGAGTAATATTCACTCGAATGGGAGGTGTGAGGGTTGCAAACCTCAGGCCTGACACAGCCCTGATGGCATGAGGCAGCTAATGATGGTCTCCCCTCTGCTTGGTGATGGTGTCTGGACATGGTGATGCTGTGGGGAGGACCTTTTGATGTGAGGGTGAACCCCAGGAGCAACAGCCAAGAGAGAACACAGCCAAGGGCTGCAGCGCATGATGAAATACAGATTTCCCCATGGTCTGAGGCACAGTCTCCCACATGAAAGCATAGAAGGATTGCTCAGTTTTGAGACGCCAAATGTTTTGGGATATAGCTCTGCTTGGCTCTGCGGAAGCGACATGTCACCCACGATACCCTTGAGACTAGTGCCTGATGTGCACTTCTTCCATTAGATACCTATTTCTCTGTGGCTTCTCTGGGAGGAAATAGTTTTGCTTTTGTCAAAATACAGGAAAAGGGATTTATTTTTTTTTGTTTATATGTTTTTCTGAGATGTGCTTCTTTTCCCTCTCACAGTGGAGGTGAATATGTGAATAGAGATAATTTGTACAGATTGATCTGCACTAAATGATTCTCATAGCAGCTTCTGTGATGAACCTTTTGGAATGTCTTTACTATTTCACAAAAGAATTTCAACCACAGGATTCTACCATGGGTACTGTGACTTATTACATTATGGACTCCAATAAACTTTGGATTCCAAAATAGATATAGTCACTCTGAAACCAAATGTGTGAATTTTTCAGAATTATTCCCAACCATGGAGTGTGCTTGGAAATGTACAGTTCTTAACATTATGTTTTGCTTAATACAGCTAAATTCTCATATTGCTGCTGTGGGAACTAACATGACACCAGTCTTAGTCCTGCTGAAGTTAATGAAACTCTTTGTGGACTACTAAATGTGATCAAAACCGTCTTCATCCTGGTGTAATGTCTAAATGCTGCAATCATTGCTCAGAATGTACACGTTTCACGACAACTCCCTCAGCTGTTTTGAAAAACAGCGAATAAGTGCTGTCTTTAGGGATCTATATTTTTACCATCCAAAGAAAAAATGCAGTGGAAACCCAGCTGTAAACTTCACGGTTAAAACATTGCTGCAATCCTGGTCGTGCCCTTTGTGGTATCTTTCAGAAGGAGGGTAAGCATAACTGGAAAACCATAAGTACAGTTTATATGCATTTTAAATGGGCTGAGCTAACATTCAATTTAATTGGAAGGAGGCCTGAATGCAAAGCAAAGCCTTCCCACACTGTAGAAATCCATATGTTAAAATACTTCCTTTTTTTAGAATTTCACAGTGTTATAGCCAAATGTTGCTAGAACAAGGTCCCTGTGCTGTCCTGTTTTGAAAATAAACAAATTGACAAATCTGTTCTTTGTGCTGCAGCCATTGGTTCCTTGGTATATTTGCAAATACGGAAACGTAAAGCTGAATAATCCGCTTCTCTCAAGACTGCACATTAGGCAATTAAGGGGGTATGTTTGCAGGAAGGCACACTGGGCATTAGGCACACAACTATTAGCAATAATAAGAATTGGGCATTTAATTCCCTTCATAGGGATGAAAATGTATCTCTGCTGCTTAATGCAAGCCAGCGTAGTATTATGTGATAAACGCGGATCAATAGAAAAGGATTTTTAAATTTAGAATGCTGTTCCTCCACCACAGAATTGGCAATAGAGACAGTTTCCCAGTAATAGAACCAGTCTACCTCCACAGAAACAGGAGCAAAGTTATCTGAGGAAGTAGCAACAATGTCATTTATTTTAATGAGGCTTGTTCTCCAACAAATGCTGTTTCCGCACTCTCAGGAAGGTTCCAGTAATGCTATTAAAAAAAAAAAAAAGAAAAAAAAAAAAGGAGCCCAATCAAATTCTGAAATGCTTCTCTGTTTACACAAGCCCAGAGCATCGCATGCAGCAGAGCCCTGTATTCAGGCAGGAGTTGGGTTATCTAACTAGGTATACCAGGGCTTATTACAAAGTCTACCCTTGTTGTGTATGAAAATCAATTCAGCTCTTTAGCCCAGCTGATAAACAGACTGTCTGTGTCTTTAGGTGATTCATCTGTGTGACGAATGCTAAAATATCCAGATTCAGTTTTCTCCAAGTGTGTATATTATAAAAACATTGTCTCTGTAACATGAGTGTTTCACTCTGCTTGGCCTTTCCATGCTATATTGCTATACACCCCTTTGGCTTGCCAGTCGCAGTCCTGACTGGGGGGAAGAACCCAACAAATTGGCTTTGCTGCGGGGTTTGCCAGTGGGAGTCCAGGGAGAAAACCAAGCTGAAACTGGCACACACGCTGCATTTACTTTAAGCTTATATTTCAGCCGCCTAGCAAACCCGATGGGAAACTTGATTTCTAAACATGAACATTATTGAATTTTAGCAGCTATATTTAGGTCAATCTCTTCATGCCAAAATTATTAGGCTCTACTAGGAAAAAAATACATTACCGTCGAGAAACATGTTAGCACTACTTGTGTTAAATGGAATAACTGTATTTTAATGCACTTTTACCCGTACCTGAAGATCCAGTGTCTGCTTCTGACATCATGAAAAACCCGAGAAGCTTGTATCTGGATGTTCTACAAGTATTTTCTTTATCGGGCAATCACTCAGTCTGGCTCAGACAGATATTTCTGTTGGGGAAATGCTCTTTACCATTTTTTTCCTATGCCTGTGCTTCTCCTTTCTTTGTGCCAGTGCAGGTGTTACAGTGAAGGAGAGTTTGCTGAAGAAAATGATCCGGGAAAAATACCGTGCAGAAAAAGGTGAGAGGAACTCAGAGAATTTAAACATTTGGAAGCAGAAGAAAAAGATATATGCAATGCTACCGAACCAGTGTAAGCATGTGGTGAAAATTTGATGTTCTTTTAGCAGGCATGTTTTTTTGAGCATGCTAGTTAGAGTTTCACTTATCGCAATGAGTTATCTTGCCTTGTCAGATACAAGGCTGTGGGTTTATTATAGATTAACTTGTGACATTTTTAACTTTCCTGAAGCAGTTTTGAAATGTGAGTTAGAGTAAAAGCCTAGACAGTGGTTTTTTTTGTTTGTTTGTTTGTTTTTTAAACCATGAAGTGGTAATTGACGAAAAAGAGTTTGATGAGTAAAAGAAGTTCTGGACCTGTTACTGAGGATTAAACCCTATTCATAAATGAACTTCATGCCAGGCAGTTGGAGATGTCGTGCTTTATGAATCAGAAAGGGTGGGCAATGCTGTCTCAGTCTGAAATGGAGCTGCAGCAACGCGCTGCCCCCTGTACACCAGCGGCATTCACACCCAGTGCCTCTAAAGAAGAAATAACTGCAACTGGTAAAATCAGAAAGGCACAGAAGTTTCATGCAAAATACAACAAATGGCATCTATTAACGTTTGCATTTAATGTAGCCATCAGTTCACTGTAGTGCGGGATAAGGTTCAGAATCTGTACAGTGTTTTTCCGGACTTCTTTTTTGGAAGAAACCATCTAAGATATAACATTATTGAAAAATCTGTGGTAAAAATGGCTATCAGTTGCCCTTTCACCTTGTCATTTCTCTTTACTGAACATCAAGAGAAGGTGATAAGACACCTTTCTATCAGAAATACTCCATTATGTCTGCCTTTTCATGTCTAAACTCCATTTCATAAATGAAAGCCATGCTAAATAGCAAGTCCCAATTCCACATGCCATGAGGTGAAGCTCTTTTATTTTGCTACAATACATGTTTGTAAAAGGCCAAGGCAAAGTGTTCTGAGTATACATTCTATGGACAGTCTAAGCATACATTCTATGGACAAAAAGGGAAAAAAATGTTAATAACAGATTTCTTTAATTAATAACATATCTTTATTTGACACTGTCAGCCTATAACATTTTCTAAGGTAAACTACTGCCCAATAGGACAGGTTAAGCTATGGTTATCCATGTAGTATGGACAGCTTATGCCATCACTGCTTCCTGCACTAAAAATATCAAGTATGCAATAGATAATTTTAAATATGTAAAATAAAATACAGATCCCTTTGAAGTCAGTGGAAGATTTCTCAGAAAATATTAAGGCAGCAAAGATGCTACGAAGGATAAGCAAAGCCCACTTAATGGCTTAGATATCTAATAAAGGGCAATGGTTTAATGCAGAAGCCATTCCTATTTCCTATAGCAACATCAGACAGTTTATATCTAATCAATGGCAGTGTTACCAAAATGACGTGTCTGGTCAGGTATGTCAGGGGACACAATGTAAAATACAGGTCCTGCTGCTATCACATGTCCGTGGATCACTTCTGGCAATGCATCTACTGCTGTGACATTACCCACAGGAATTACAGAGCCCAAGCTATGGTCCCAAGCAGATACATATCACGGACACTTGATAAGTGGTTGGTGTAAGCCAGTTAATGCAACAAAATGAAGTGAATTATCCTTCAAAAAATACAGAAATCCTTCAAATGCCATGAGTCTAAAAACAAATCTCTTACCCCAGACTGCAAATGATCCTATCTAATTGTATAATTCCTCTAAATTAGACTAGCCACATGCTTACTGCTAAGCTCAAAACTGTCTGCAGTATCAAACATATGTTAAATTGTGTGTCTGATTCCTTGCAACATATCTGTAACTCAAAAGAACACCAAAAAGCTGTCCTGAAATTTCCACATAACTATCGACAATTGAGAACAAATTGTGACTGTGTTGCTGAAATTTTGGTGACCCAGGAACATTTTATAAGAAATGTGTTTGTATGGAAAACCACCAAACCCAAGGAGAGGAAATCTCTGCTTTCAGTGAAAATGTTACTCTTCTGCAAAAAGCAAAAGCTATAATGGAAATTACTTTGCTCACCACAGAAATACAGTCACCTCCGAGTAACTATTTTTGGAAATTCCTTGTTATAGCTGTAATTGACAGACTGTGAAGCATTGCTTCTTTTGAACATGTTGAACCTTAGTCATCTCTTTTTTTGGATTTTGTGAAAATATAACATTAGGTATGGTTATTTAAGCAGGTACCCCATTTAGAAGTGAAGTGCTTTACGGCATATTGAGGAAATAAAATGCAGGTCATGCTACAGAGGACTATGCTGATTTCTTTACAGATAAGTGATTTCAGCATGTAATATTAGGGACCCAGTTAATTTACAGCTTGAATTTTTACTCCTGGATTCTTGATTTAAGTAACTATGTTTCTCCTGGATACAAGCACGTAATGCTTGGTTTCTATACAAGTGAGCAGGAAAAGCTCTGCTATGACGCTAGTGAAGAACCCAAGTGAAATTTCCTGTAAATTATCAGACATACTACAGACTTACCAACTACTTCTGATAGAAATCCTACTGCTGGTTAAAATGAGTAAAGTTCGACCAAGTGCACTCCAGGGCAGTCATGCAGTGCTGAGCTTACCCTCCCGTAATCAGCTGTTAGCTATCATCTCCCTGTTTTCCTCATTACTTTTCACCTTCTTAATCAACTTGGCATAAAGAGGTCAGGAATTCTTGTTGCAGGTTTAATTCAACAACGCCTCTTTATCTCTTACCTGTCTTAAGTCCTATCCAATTCTCTCTTGCTTTTCCATATGCTGTGCTCTCACTACAATCACTTCTGTTTGATTACAACTATGAAGCCTTAATTGTAGTTCCTCACCCATGAGAGAGCTCCAGGACTCAGGAGATTAGGGTCTTATTTGAAATACTGCCAAAAACGTTGTGACCTCAGACAACTCATTCTGGAGGCACATCCTGATGCTAGCACTGGATGTTCGTTTACTCCAAGAGTAATCAGAAATGGGGGAAATGAATCCTGGGTTGATTTTCCGTGTTACTTGGAAAAATTCACAGGTTTTAGCCTAGATTTTTTCTTTTACTCTTGTGAGTGTCTGCAGGTGTGTCTCCGTTAATGACTGTGGGGTAGTTGCTGATGAGCTTTGTGTGACCATGATGGCTCTCTCACACAGCTTTGGTAGGTGCAAATAGGCTATTAATGTTATCTCATTAACAACAGACCGTGGTCTCTGGGTTTCCTTATTTCAGATGTGGTTTGGTTTTCAAAGGCTGTCTATATTCAGTAGGGTTTACCTTATGCCTTTAGTGAAACCCGTGTTATGTAATTGTAGGATTACACAGAATAATTGTGAGATTTCCTGCTGCCCCAAAGGAGTTCAGCTGCCTTTCCCACTGGCTAGGAGGAGATGAGTTTTCTAGTGGTGTACGTACCAGCCTAGGAACTGAGGAGCCCAGCTTTTACTCCCAGCTGTGTCAGTGATTTACTTAAGGATTTCTCTGTGCCTCAATTTTAGTAGAATAATGGTGTTTCTTGCCGTTTGATAGGAGGGATAGGAAAATCCTGGGATTGTTTGCTGCTTCAGTTAAAGATAAGGTTGCTCCCACTTTCTGAGAGCAGGTTGTCATTCAACTAATTTGGTGAACAGTAGCTGGAAACATGTTACTGATAGAGAAAGCCACGGCTTGTGCCTTTGTCCAGACTGGGGGAAAAAAGGAGAGAACAACAACTGTTTTTCAAAAGCTATTCCCTTTGTAAATAGAATTTTCTCAGGCTGTAGTGAGATGGTTAGGTATATAGACTAAGGAGAAAAGATAACTCCCCAAAATGTTTGGAAATCACTTGTATATTTCAGGAACTATATGTGTGAATATCTGTAGGTTGTTCTGAAAGAGCACTAGAAACTAGAGACAATTTATTTTGTAAGTCTCACATTTAACAACAACAACAAAAAAAAGAGTCTGAAAATCACTGAATTTTGGTTATGTGAAATACATAGGTTGCTCCGAAAGTAATGCCTCCTATTTATTTTCATGGAAACTACAGCAGCTACAGAGAGCATAATAACACTATCTGGTAGAGAAAATTCTCAGCTATGAAACACTGTTTTCCAACATAGTCTGTGCCACTAGCTATGCATTTTCACCAGTGGTGAACAAGAACCTGCATGCTACACTCATAAAATCTGCACCAGCAGAAGTGGCCCACTGTTTTGTAGCTGCTATGATGGTATAATTGCTAGGAAAACGTTGCCCATGCAGTCCATCTTTCATCTGTGAGCATCTTTCATGCTCAAATGCATGGAAGTTAGAAGGCACCAAATCTGGGCTGTATGATAGGTGTGGTAGGACAGTCCAGGCAAGCTTGCCAATGTGCTTCATGGTCTTCAAACTGGTATGGGGCCTGGTGTTATCATGTTGTGGGAGAAAGGTTTTCTTCTTTGACCTGATTCTAGAAGTTCAAGCCTTCCATTCAGTCAGTGTTGTGATGTAGCAATCAGAGTTAATGGATTTTCTGGGTTCCAGGAAACCCAGAAGAATCACCCCTTTCCTATTCCAGAAGACTGTGCGTACCACTTTACCAGCTGAGTGTCGTATCTTGAACTTTTTCTTTGATGGGGAACTCACATATTGCCACTCCATGGACTGCCATTTTGACTCTGATTTGTAGTGTTGACATCACATGTTGTCACTGGTAATGCTGAGTTCCAGGAAACTGCCACCTTCAGACTCATTTTGGTTCAATGGGTCCTGACAAACTTGCATACAGTATTCCTTCTCTTCCTGTGTATTTGTGGGACCCACCTAGAGCAAATTTTGCAATATTTTAACATTGCCACCATCATTTCCAATGTTTTGAAGCTGATATTCAGCTCCATACATGGTCCCCTAGTTGTAATCTACTGATTCATGTGGATGAGCTGATTGAGATATTCTTCATCTCGTGTGTGACAGCTATGCATGGCTGTCGGGAATGTCACTTGTCTTTCATGTCATTGTCACCACTGTTGAAACACACCACCCACTGCCTCACTGTGCTCACATCCACTGTTTGGTCTCCATAAACATGGAGGTCGCCATAAACACAGAATTGTAGAATCGTAGAATCATAGAACTGCTCAGGTTGGAAAAGACCTTCAAGATCATCAAGTCCAACTGCAACTGGAACTGGAATAGCTCTACCTATTGGCAGAGCAGGGACAGCACAGGGCTGCAGGAGCTATCACTGGCGTTGGCACTTGGTTGTGTCCAGCATGGGGTATGTAGGAGTGTGGACAGAGCAGGGTGAGCGGAGTGCAAGCAGAAGGGGATGAGCACAACTGCCTTGGCTGCTTTGTAGCTGCCAGACGCAGGGATACTTCCTGCGCACTCTGGAGGATGCCACTTTTGTTTCTGCAGAGCTGCTCATGTTTCCTTACTTGATGTGCTTTCGGACTTCCATGACGTCAATAAACGTTAATGGGTGCAGTATTTTTCCACATGGAGGAATTTAGTGGAACTCCTTTGCTTCATACGCTCTTCTGTTTCAGACGCCATTTTGTCAGACTGCCCCTCTGCTGCCATCTGTCACACAGCAACAAAATTTAACAGAATATTGGTGGGACAGTTCAACCCCTACTGCCATACCACCAACATCTACCTCTGACATTGTGGGCCAACATTATATAATACAAGACATTACTTTCAGAGCAGCCCTTGTATAAAAATAATGTGTGTGTGTGTCTCTATATATGTGCACACACTCATGATGTATACAGGTGTATGACTATAACACCATCAGCTCTTCCCCTGTGCACCAAAACAACACTGCGGAGTGTCCCTTTCACAAGCTCTTTTATCTTACCATTCACACCTCCAAATGATCAGTTTTAGTGCATAGTCTTCTCACAAAGTACCATGAAATAAAGTATCAGAGGCCACTTAACTGATCAAGCTATCAAGTTAAACCTACATTGCTGCATCATGTATTTTTACAGCGGCAGACGTGGTTCCACCTTTGTGGGTTTTTTTTTTCCCACTTTATTTTGCTTTTTTTTTTTTTTCACTCTGCAGCAGCAGCTCAAATTGCAATGGCCAGTGCACTTGGCATTGTGAGCTACAAAATTACAAAACCTACAGCTCCGTGGAAGATACCCTGCAACACCAGCCATTTTCTGCCTATCGCTGTGTCATCTGAGCCATCCTTAGTTCATTTGCTCATTGATGTTATTTTTTTCAGTGCCTATGAAACCAGGAATGGCACACAGCATGCCTGGAATTTGGCCAAGTTCCTGTTGAGATAGTAGAATGGAAAGAAAATAAAAAGTACACTGACCCAATTTCTCCAACTAAATGTATTGGGCCATGACAATAAATGCTTTGAACATGTTTATCTTTGAATCATTTTTCAGGTGAAGCAGCTTAGGACAATATATTATAAATGGAGCTGGAGATCAGGGACTAAAGACTTCTCATCAGGCTGTCCATTAACTTCAAAGGGTGCCTTATGTTCCATGCATCAAATATTTAAAAGTAGACATTAAAAAAAAAAACAAACAAAAAACCAGAATCAAAACATTTTTCTACTTCATTTCATTTCATTGAAAGTTTATGTCAACTTTTCTTGTACCTATTTTAATTAAAAAGAACATCAGTGAGTCTATTTTTTCCTTTTCATGCCAGCTACCTACATTTAGGATTTAGGGAGAGTGTGGCCTTTGCTCTTTGGTGTAAGCAGAAATGCATCTGGCTGCATCTGCAAGTGCTAAGAAAAGTAACAGCACAACCTGTT
Organism: Numida meleagris; assembly: GCF_002078875.1. NCBI lineage: Eukaryota > Metazoa > Chordata > Aves > Galliformes > Numididae > Numida > Numida meleagris. The sequence continues at coordinate 103,481,883 of NC_034410.1, forward strand.
TGTTTTTCAGAAGCAAAGTGGAGGATGCACTTAAAACCAGATAATCATCTAAACTGAACAGCTTGTGCTTAACTTTGGCTCCCCCACACCTGTGCCATTCTTTGTACTATGCCAGGTGATGCCTTGTTCCAGCAGTGAGTGTGCCAAGGGGTTGGCTGCTCTACTGTTGGATCTGTATCCCAAGAAGGACCAAACAAACCCTGTGATCTCTGTCTCAGTTTCCTCATTCATGAGATGGGGACAATGATCTGCCTCCACCTTTGAACAGCAGCTGGATATATCTGAATGCAAAGTGCTAGGACACAATGGGAGTGCAGCAGAACTGTTCTTGAGTGCCATATGGCTGGTCACATTGCCAGCATGCGCAGCTAAAGCAGACAGAGAAAATAATCCCTCCCTCAAAAAAACCCAAAAGTCGCACAACCAACCAGCAAACAAAGGGTTAATTTTATGCTAATAAAAGAAAACACCTTTCAGCAATAACTAGCCAAACAAATGTTCCATCACAGCTCCCCATTGGTACTGGCACAATAATAATAGTACCTTCAGCATGGTGCACAGCTCCTCTCCCAGTACTTCCATGGTTTTGTTGCCTTTTTCAGATCTGAAACATAAGGTCTTATTATCTTATACTGTAACATCCTATCTTATTGCCCTCCAACTATTCACCTTTCCTTTGTAAGCAAGTTCCACCTGGAATGCTTAAAAATTGTAGTAAGAATTATGCCCTAGGAGAGGACAAAAGAAAAATATAGAAATGTCTACAAATTTTTATCTGACGCAGGCCTGAGCTTCATCCAAGTTGAGTCCTCAGCTTGTTTTTGGCAGTCTCTGTCCTCTGCATTGAAACCCCTAGGCATGAAGGCCAAGCCCTGAGCCCCCCCCCCCCCCCCAAGCCAGCACACATGGAAGAAGAGTGAATGACACAGAAACCCAGCCTGAAGGGAGGGATCTGACAGCTGGATGAGGGTAAGAAGGACATTTTGATCAAACTCATGCACATGCCAACCCAGGAGAGTTTTCCATTTGATGTCAGGTAAGTTTGAGCTAAGGTGGTTTATGGTATTCTGCTTGCCTTGGCACAGGATTGAGGAAGAGTGGTCTTTCCAAAATGATGGCTTGGGGAATTATGTCAACCAAAGCCCAGGCTAAATGTACAGCTTGTGCATTGGTATTACTCAAAGGGGCCTAAGTGCACAAAAGTAGGCATCTCAGGATCCCAGGAATTTATGGGTTGGAGCCTAGCTCTTCTTCAGGGCACAGTCTCTCCACATAGCATTTTCATGGGCAACATCTGTTTTATTTCTGTTAGTAGGTGCTGGGCAAGCAGAGCTAGCCATTTGGTGGCACAAGGTCTGAGCAATGGTTGCAGGCAAACACAGTTATTTTGTATATTTTTGTTTTAGATGAGAGCTTTCATTGTATGTGAATACCCCAACCGAAGTCAATTCATTGTAAGAACTGGCAGAAATAAAACTAGGCGAAGGAAAGCAGATGGCTGAAACACGCTGTTGAAAAAAATCAATAGTCTTACTTCTGATGCATCAATAGTTGGGTGTGGACACATAAAGAACTGATGTTTAAATGTCAGCTGGGCCCAATTTGCAGCATTTCAAAGCCTTCTTTGTGTTTCAAATTTGGCAGGACTGAAGGTCAGAAGTTTTGCTAAGTATCTGAAACCAGTGATACACATCCTACAAACATTTATTTTTACTTGAAACCATCTTCTTTTATCTTCTTCCACTGGTAGTAGCCTAGGTGGAAGAACATAGAGTAGGCACAAGTTCAAAGCTTGGTCAAAGGACAATAGTTGCTTATGTTATCTTGACCCTAAAGGTCCCATTATTGCTCCTGAAAAACTACACAGCTGCAAGTCAGATTTTTTCCAGTGCAGAATTATGTCCTTTTTTTGTCCAAATCTATAAAGATACAGTGGCCAATAAAACTCTTCATTGAATTGGCTGGTTTTGATGTGTGCATCTTTTGTAGTAGAAAGAACGCTGTGGGGCTATTTAAAAGAAAGCGGTTGATAGTCCAGAAAAGAACATAAAAGACGCGTATTTCTGTTTTAATGTTATATATTTAAATTACCAGAATTTACTTAGTATAAAGCGGTAAAGCATCTTTAAAACTAACAGAAATGTGCATTTACATTGTCTGAAGAGCTAGTTATGCACCTTAAAATGCAGAAGAAACAAGAGCCACATGAAATTGTAAAAAAAACCTGCCAGTATTTCAACACTGATATCAATAGAACAGTTTGATTTTAAAATTAATTTAAAGATGTTGTTTCATCATTCTACCATTTTGGAACAGGTTGCCCAGGGAGGCGGTGAAGTCATCACCCCCAGAGGTGTTTAAGAAACATGGAGAAGTGGTACTGAGGGACACAGGTTAACGGGCAGTATTGGTGGTAGGTAAACGGTTGGACTAGATGAGCTTAGAGGTCTTTTCCAACCTTAGTGATTCTATGATTTTACTACTTTCGCATGGTTACTGAACAACACTTTGGACATGCAGAAATAATAATTCAGTTGTATATTTGACAGACAAAACATTAATTTCTTTTTCTACAGAAGGGACTTCAGGAAATAGTAATTGAAATTTTAGTAAAGAGGACATTATAAACAGGATCTTGCTAGACTGATGCAAAGGGACATTAACTTCAGCTGAAGCAGACATCACTCAGTGTACTGTGGGAAAATTTTGCCAGCCACTACTACTGGTGATAGCATTCACTATATGCTTCACAAAGGAGCAAAAGACTGAATGAACAAGTCAGGCAACAGCTCCCTTGGAATTAGTAGAATTGGAGGGTGTTCAGAGTTTTTCAAGAGAATTGCATTTATTTTCATCTCTGCTACATTGCATACTATGAGTGACAGATATATGGCAAACAGCATACTGAAATTTTACTTCAAGTTCTGAACTGTGACGACAGAACAATGCTTGTCACATTTCAAAAAGGCCACAAAGGAAAATCCTCAATAGTTAGTTAACAGAGACACCAGAAGGAAACAAAACAGCAGAGCTTCATAAAAAAAGAAAAAAAGCCACCTATATTTATAGCTGCAAAAGGAGAAGTCTTCAGAACTTTCTGAGTAATAGAGGAGAAGAATTATCTCAAAATCCCAGGCAGAAAAATTAATTTGAAAGTGTGCTTTTTTGAAGAAAATCTTGGAGACAGCTGTGTTAAGCAGAAGACTCCATCTGCAAAGAAAGTGCTAGGAGACACACTGGAGGAAAACATTCCCAGCTTCTGAGCTTGCATGGCAAATCCAGGATGGGTGATCTGGAGGAACAGAATAGGACACAGTTATGAACCCATATGGACATGAAGGTCAGTTTGCCCAGAAGTCATTTCAACAGAAACGTGGTTAGGAATCAAGCAGGCAGGTAGTTTGAAAAAAAAAAAATAACACCTCTGTAACAGAACAAAAAAGGAAAGGAAGGGAAAGGAGAGGAGAGGAGAGGAGAGGA
>NC_034410.1:103485505-103747151 GCF_002078875.1 Numida meleagris
AGAGGAGAGGAGAGGAGAGGAGAGGAGAGGAGAGGAGAGAGGAGAGGCAGAATTTAAATGCCGTTGTAAGGTTTGGTAGCTTGATGTTGGAATACTAGTTGGAGACTCAGCATGCTCTGCTGAATATCTTTTTCATTCAAAGGTGCAGGAATGGAAGCATAGCATGAGATACCCTCTCATGAAGACATCTGGGTCATTAAAAGACTGTTCAGTGCTACTACGAACCCTTCAGTGGGGAAGATGTGCTTTGTTGAGGAGTCTCCAAGAGCTAAAAAGAAGAATGTGCCAGGTTTTCCTTGTTTATTTTCCAGTTACTTAGGAAATACAAAGAGCCTTCTTGTCCTCATTTATTCTGCGCAAGAGGAAATAATAATTATATAGAGCCCCAATGAACCAAAAGAAAAAGGATCAACTTTATGGTTATATGCTCCATTCTTAGCAGACCATAGAGACATGTAATGTCTTTAATATCATTAGAAGAAAACATTTGACTTTCTTGGAATGATGTTTTACTTTGCAGAGGAGGTTATTAGTGGCTGCTTGGTTGGCTTGTTTGTTTGTTTGCATTAGAGCAGTCCTGCTAAAGCATATTGACTTAAAACAAAAGTCACCTTGGTATCAGTTGCAGTAGCCCCACAAACAGTGCTTGGATTTGCATCACTGACAGGCATTGTTATGAGCTGTTTTTTGAAGGCATTTGAAGGTTAAAATTGAACCTATCCTTAACACAATTACCTTTTTTTCTCCAACACCATTACAATTGCTTGTTTAGCTTAACTTTTTAAAACATAATGTTCACTATATTTTCTCCTCCAGCATTAAAAAAAAACAAAACAACCCGAAACAACAACCTTATTCATAGCTCATATTCCTATTAAATTTGGAGATTAACAGTCTACCTTCAAGTTTATGGCTGAAGAGCCTCCCATAGCTTGGGAGTCTCAGTAACGCCACTTATTCCATACACACTCTGCACTGTGGGTAAAGGGGAGACATCAGCCCTTGGGTTTGTTATCTCAGTGGTATCTTCTGCAAATGCATCCCTTCTTTAAAAGAAGAGACTCTATCTTCACAGGTAGCTTAACGTTGTCTAGACAGCAAACGCAGCCACAATTTACAGAGCTGATTTAGCTACCTCACCTGACTAAGCTACAGTGAATGTGATTCACAAAGATTTTCTCTTTATCCTGTGTTTGTCCTTCTAGCTCCTCTGGTTGCTTATCTGTGCTTGTACCTGTGAAGCTGGGGAAACTCTAAGCAGCTATCCCACGCCGCAAGCTGCATGCCAATCACCCCAGCAGGGATATATCGGTGGTAAAATGAGACTTCAGAGACTCTAATGAGTAATATGTGGTGCAGATGATTTATTTTTATTCATTTTCTGTTTAAAAAGTTCTTATTGTTTCTGCATGATACATTTTTATCTGCTGGTTGTAGCTTATACAGCAACAAAGTGTTTTTTTCCAGCTCAGGATAGATGTTTTTCTGCCTTCTTATTAATTCAAAGAAATAAATATCTTGATGAGAGTGACCTTCATTACACCCCAGAGCTGATCATTGCTCCCTGTGGACTCCATTACTTCAGTGAAAGCAAAAGACAAAGTTCACTCAATAATTAGAGGGACCAGAGTTGTTCTGGTCCGGGAACCTGACACCCCTGCTGTGCTGAATGGCAGCGTACAGATGAGGGATTCGAGAGCAAAGAGAGAAAACTAAATGAAGGCTGCTAAGGTCTGCCTTGTGCATTCACTTGCAAATAAGGTGGGGGCACAGCCAAAATTGAACAGTCCTTTTCCTGAATAGCAGCCAATCATTCCTAGGTAGGATGAGGACCTTGTGTTCAAACAGGTAGATGTGATCTGTCACATATGATTCAATTCTACAGTAACATGAGCTGAATGCTCTTTGCAATGACAAATATTATTCAGTGTCCACTGATGTGTATAGTACACATCCATTTTTCTGTGCCATCTGTTTAGAAAAAAAGATTATAAATAAGAAATGTATATAATATGAAATGTGTATAACTATATGTATTTGCATACACAGGTGCACATAAATATGTATGTGTGCACATAACTGAACTAATCACTGCATAGGTAGAGTACTTAATACACAGAGAAAATCACTGTTAAATTAATGGATAAAAACTTGTGTGTTCAGCAGCATAGCCCTTCAACATTACCACCCATACCTGCCCTGAAGGATGATGCAGAAGCATGGCCTATGGACAACATGCCCTACGGCACCCAGTCACAAAGCAGGTCAGGGCCCAGGGCAGCACTCAGAAAGACTGCAATAAGCTTAGATTTTCTAAGAAGCTTAAAGCCATGAATTGATAGAACTGAGAGCTGGAGGCCAGATGTAAGTGAAGATGCTTAAAATGGGACTTAGGCGGATCCTGTGCAAATGCTGAGCAGTTAGTGGGCAGTGCAGCCCACCTCTAGCTGTGATGTGAACTGAACGTGAGCAGTGGGACTCATGGCTTCTGCTCAGCCCATGCAGCCTTCTCTCCTGAAACAGCCAAAGTGCGAGGTGACGGGATGACATACACTGGGAGCTTTCTTGTTGGGCAGCTGTGACCTGGCCAGGTTGCCCATCCAGTCAGGTGCTGGCCTACAGAAACTGGCAACTTTCTACAACTCTCATCTGGAAGTAGCATAGCTTCCTAGATCCAAAATCACAGTGTGATTAACCTTTCTCAGCTCTGGAGGTGTCTGAGCTTTTAGGCCTTTCACAGTTTTGCAATTCTATGAAAATTCTCCACTTGCTTTTCAAATTTTTGCATCTACTGACTTAGGTTAGCATCCATTTATGGCATCCTATCCACCTCCAACTCCAAAAGCAGCAAAGTATGGTTGCATATGGAAGTGTTTTCACTCCACAACTGCCCTTATCAGCCATAATGGGCACTTCTCCAAATGGGATTGTGGTCCTTTTGTCTTTAAACTGAGTTTTTAAGCATCCCACTTTCCTTATATAACTGAACCCTTGGCTGGGTGGCCCTGGGGAGGTGGGTAGGAAGGTAAGGTTGTCTTTCATCTCCCCTTTTGAAGCAGTGCTGCTGTGTAGAGAGGAATGTCAGATTTATTGGGCCAGGGAGAACACGAGCTTGCCATGTAGCAGCTGGGTCACTGAGCTGAGACCAGGGAGACTGAATTTCCAGACCCATAAATCATCAAGCTGTTGCATGGGACAGCAGTCAAAGCCTGGCCTTTCCTGTTGACCATGCTTTAATCCCCAGCCCACGGAGTCCTGTCTGGGACTCCTCTAGCTGCCTTTCCATCTTGTTCTTGTGAGTCAGGTTTCTGACTGAAGGGAAGTAGACCATGGAAAAAAACTTTGCTTTCTAATAATGATACCGTCTTGAATGATCTCCACCCCTTCATCTATTTCTTCCACAACGGTTCTCCTTTTAACTATTTTTTTACACCCACTTGCTTTTCAAGTGAGAGCAATTCCTCTCTCCAGGATGCAGTAAGTGCTGGTGCAAGCTGAAGTGAGGGTGTGGTGGGGGAAATTTGCAGCAGAAAAACAAGGTAGGTGGAGACTCCAGACCCCCCCCTAAACCTCAGGGCTGCTGAAGCAAGTGCTTTTGCCAGAGGGTGCCATTAGTTGTTTCCATTATGACAGCAAATGTCTTGATTTCCAACCTAGTTCTTTCCATCTTTTCATTATTTTTTGGATGTGGTCTCTGAGACACCCACTGCTGGGTGTTTAAGGGCCACCTGTTGGCCCTGTCTGGTCACCAAGCTGTCACCAGCCTCCACTTTCTCCTGTTTGTGTGGCTGTGGGTAAGGCAAGATAGCAGAATAGTGTTAAGAGGAAATTTATATTATGTTTGACAGCATTGCTCTGTTGAAGGGTGCCAAGAATATGACTGGCACCATTTTCCTGGCCCTTTCTCTGGCCTCAGATGTAAATTCGATATTTGTTCAGGCAAGCACATATTTCAAAAGAACTTAAAAGGAGAATGTATTCCACATATAGCTGTGTTACAAGTATTTACTCTGCTGAATTGAACTCCAGCCATCTACACAATTTCTGTTTGTTTAAGATCAGTAATCACGGTGTTAGCTTTAACAGTGCAACTATTTATGAGAATTGGAAATTAAAAATTCCAGCTGTGGCCATTCAAGAAATTGACTCTCATGTTCCTGTTTAGGAAACAAAAACATAAGAAGAGTCACCTGTGTAGCTGTGGGTGAAAATATCCCACTTGTGTTAGCACCTGGGGTTAGTAGTAGTAACAGTACTTCCCTCCGCCCCACCCCCCATTTTTAGTTCTAACACATGGTACTGAGATTCTTTTGCAATGAGCCATTTTGAACTGAACAGCCCTTGCTATGCTTTTGTAAAGAACTTCTCTACGTTGTACCTTCATAGTTACAAATTTTCAAAATATTGCTCAACAGTCATATAACATCACAACTCCAGCTAATTCCTAAAAGTATATGTGCTTAAACTCTACTATAGTTCTTAAGTTTGTAAAGGGGATTTTTCAAAGGAAACAGAGGCAGCTAGGTAGGTCAATAGGAATTACATCTCTGTCTTGCTTTTGTGAACTCCTTACTCTAACATATTGTGATATCAAATGGCACACTCTGTATTTCCCATACTTGCTATATGCTTTGTCTAGGCAAATTTCTGTACTCCATTTTGATGGGAGATAGCATAAAAAGCGAATCATACTTAGCTTAAGTAAATATTTGATATATTCATGTCCATCATTGCTCATGTAACTGAAGAAGATATAAACCGCCTCACCCTTATGTATTCTCCTGGCAACAAGAGAATGTCAAACAAAATAATACTTAGAGAGCAGAGAAGGAAAAACACAAAAAGCTGACTTGGATTTAAAAAAAAAGATTCTCAGAAGTTTTCTTCTGTGAAGAACATGTGTTGCAATAAAAATAATAAAAGTAATGAAAAAAAAAAGAAAAAAAAAAAAAGGAGGACTAAGGGAAGATATTGTCCTGAACACCATTATTACCATATGTTCAGGTAAAAGACCACTGTATTTTCTGGGGTGAGTTCAGCTCCGTTATTTACTTTCTCTTAGTCAGAGATCATTTGAAGAAATATCAGTATGCTCAACAGAAAGGAGTCAAAATATCACAAAGCAGCAGGGTGACATAGTGGCATACTGGCTCCTGGACTGAACTTACATGTCACACAGGGCTACGTGGCAATGGATGAAAATGGAATGCAGGAACTGCAGGGAGAAAGGTGTTTTTCACAGGAATAAGAATTGTGTGCTCTTAGGCTTTTCTTATTCTCAGAAGAAAAGGAAATAATAAAAAGGTGAAGGAAAAGATACAGGAGTAGATCATACTGAAAGTTCAGGGATTGTTTAACACCATAGCTGTCTCATCAGAAATCCAGATGAGAGGGGTGTGACACCAAGGGCTGGAAAAAGAAGTCTCCAGGCGGGTGGGGAAGGGAAGACAGGCAAACATGTATGGCATCTTGCAGACAGAGAAGAAACACAAAAATCAGTGGTGCTTCCCAGTCAGTCACCAAGACAACAGCAGATTGGATTTGGAGCTGCCTGTAATAATTTATGACTACTTTGTCTTGGTTGGATTATTGTGTTGCTTTGCCGGCTTCTGTTGGATTCATTACCTTGGCAAGAGCTTCATCCAAAAAGATAACACTGAGGTAGACCAGGGGGAGAATTTGGGGAAATTTGGATCTGCAAAGGGGTGACATAGACATTTTAGTGCTCTTGAAAAAGGTCATGGCTCTTTTTGTTTTGATCAGGGTATGATTTCTTCCAAATGATAAAAGAAAGAGATATGCACAAAGAACAGTGATGGTGAAATCCTTTTTGGCATTGAAAGGACCTGCTGGTCCAGCAGCACTGGTCTCAAAAATGAAAATCAGCAATGTACTTGTACCTAGCTGTCCGTTGGCCCTGACAGAAAGATGGGAGGAGAATCATAGTGTTTGCATCCCTGGATGGCAGAGTTGTCAGGTCCAGTGCTTGGAGAGGTGCTAAGTACTGGGGGAGATGAAGCTGTGGGTCAGCAGGAGCTGTGTCGCAGTAACGTGATGCATTTTGAACACTGGAATAGGCAGTGATAATGGAGAAGCCAAAATGGCCATATGAAAACATCAGTTCAAAAGGTAAGCTAGCAGAGGAAGAGCAGAGATGGACAACTGTCATGACAATATGCTGCTTGTAGCACTTTGGTTGGTTGTTGGATGGAGAGATGGAGGCTGGCAGTGAGGGAGGATCTCCTTTCACAGCAGGCAACCTACTGAGTGACAGAAGTCCTGTCACAGAAGTTCGTTCCTGCTGGGATACCCACACCTGTTAGAGGCAAAGATGGTAAGCTGCATACACAGGCAAACCGCTCACCATATGGTCTAATTTACTTTGGAAGGAGTGTGGCAAAATGTAGGAGAAACCATGCTACAGCATGCAAATCAAATGCTGTAGTCTGGCTTTTGCAAGAACAAAAGGTTTTACTGTAGACTGGCTGTCCTGCAGAAGTTCCCTCTCTGGAGCACCTCAGAGGTATTTTAAAACCTCCAAATAACAACAGTAAGAAAGCATTAATGATGGCAGGGAAAGCTCTTTTGCACCTCTGAAATAGATGCTAGAAGTCAGCTCCTGAGCACCCAAAAAGTATAGAGGATTATCTGTTCTGCTTCACCCATAAGCCTACCTGACTTCATCACCAAAATATCCACAATGACACACAAATATTAAAAAAAAAACCCAAACAACAAAAAATGCTAATGATCCCCCCTCTCCCTACCCTGTTCCCAAGATTTATGGCTTCAATAAAGTGACAATTGTGAGGAAGGAGAAGTTTGGTATGTGCCATGCTTTGTACATTGCACTGATTTTATTACATGCAACATATATAGCTGATAATATAGAAAATATCCTGTCCCTTATACATGTGAAGGACCAAGTCCACATGTGGACATACAAACAATTGGAATTAGCGCACATCCCACACAAATATACTTGTGGAGAGAATTTAATATTATAGCCTAACTTTATATGCCTGGATTTTTCTTGACTTGTAGCTTTCCCTTTCAAAGATATTACAGCAGACCTCTTTTTCCCCCTGAGGCTGAGGCCAGCTTATAATGCTACTTTAGGATTACAATAAATAAACTTACAAAAAACGACAACAAGAAAAAGAAACAGCAACCCTGAGCCATTCGTCATTTTTTCTTTCACTTCTTTTTCTCCCTACAGCTATTACACCAGCCCTCATGAACCCCAAATGTTCCTTGCTTTTCTATGGCAAGCACTTTGTGAATTGTTTATTAGCTTAGAAAACTGTTTTGCCTCTCAGGACAGGTGTCAGTAGAAGATATCTGGGACGAGTACTCTCTGAAGAAAGTACTTCTTTATGCCTTAGGAACAAACAAACTATTCCAAATGATCCAGTGCTATGAACCAGCTGAACCGAAGACCAACAAATGTTACCTTCCATCTCTTCTAGTGACTTTAGTGTTGTCTTCATTATCATCTGCTCTTCTCCCTTGCCAATTCAGTCAGCAGTTTGCCTCCTGTGATACATACCAGTTGACAGATGTATCCTTTTCATTTCACATACTCTAAAAGCCTTGGGCACTGCTTTCTGGAGATATTTATACAGCTCTGGGACCCACTTGCTGGAAAAATAGTTTGTACTGAATATTTGTTACATGTTCTACAAGATCCCACACACTCTTACTTTGCATAGTGTATAACAAAAAAAGGTGCTAATGCTTTGTATGTGTTTTGTATGAAACCTACCTCCTGCACATCACAAGACATATTTGTGTAATCTCAAACACTGTAAGAGGAAGGACATCTGCAACAAAACACACTGTTGAATATATTCCCCCACAGTAGTCAGTAAGAGCAGTCAGTCATGTGCTAATTCTGCTGGTGTAATTCCTCTTTTTTTAAATCAGTATAGAGCAAAGTGCATGACTGAGCATCTATTTTTATTTCAGAGTGATCTCTTTTACTGTATATGTAGAAGGGACGGATGCCATCCAGAGGGACCTTGACACACTCAAAAAGTGAGTGCACAAGAATCTAATGAGGTTTAACAAGGCCAGGTGCTAGGTATTGCACTTGGGCTGAGGCAGCCTCAGATACGAGCACAGTCTGGGAGAAGAACTCATTGAGAGCAGCCCTGTGGAGAAGGGCTTGGGGGTCCTATTGAATGAAAAGCCGGACGTGAGCTAGGAGTCCGCTTTTGCAGCCCAGAAGGCCAACAGTATCCTGGGCTGCATCAGAAAGAGGGGTGGCCAGCAGGGAGAGGGAGGGGATTGTCCCCCTCTACTCTGCCCTTGTGCAGTCCCACTTGGAGTACTGTGTCCAGGCCTGGGGCACTCAGCACAAGAAAGATGTGGAGCTGTTGGAGCAGGTCCATAGGAGGTGATGAAGATGATCAGAGGGCTGGAGCACCTCTCCTACGAGGACAAGCTGAAGCAGTTGGGCCTGTTCAGCCTAGAGAAGAGAAGGCTCCTGGGAGACCTCATTGCAGCTTTCCAGTACCTGAGAAGGGAACTTACGGGCAGGAGGGGGACTGACTTTTTACATGGTCTGGTAGTGATAACATAAGGGGGAATGGCTCTAAACTAAAAGAGCATAGATTTAGGTTAGATATTAGAATTTTTTTACTCAGAGGGTGGTGAGGCACTGGAACAGGTTGCCCAGAGAGGTTGTGGATGCCACATCTCTGGTGGCGTTCAAGGCCAGGTTGGATGGGATCCTGTCTGTGACAGGGAAGCTGGAATTGAATGGTCTTTAAGGTCCCTTCCAACCTAAGCCATTCTATGATTCTATGATTTTATTTCACATTCGGGATACCTCACATGTATGTTGGCTATGTATTGAGGAACCAACTCCTGGCTCTGCCAGAGGAAAGTGGCAAAATCTGAAGGCTCTTTTGCTAAATGTTTTGCTGCTGTTCTCTCATTTAGATGATCCATTTATAAAAAGCGATAAACACATAATTTTGAAAAATGCCATAACAGAGCCCTTAAGGTAAAACAGCTGGCCTTTGCTTCAGTTTCTAGGGCAGCATTTTAATAAACATTAGTCATGGTGATTATGGAACATTTTATCAAGGATACATCATTTCTAGCATTATTCCATTTTTGACTCCGTATTAGCATAATAACTTGTGTTATTAGTATAATTTGAGACATTTTAAGAACATGGCTGAAGAATAAGAAGCTCAAGATGGAAAGCATCTGATTGCCAGTTGCTTGTCTTGCTTGCCAGGGCCAATTAACATATTTCTTCCATTTTTGCCTTCATTTGATTTATCAAAATACAAGTGTGCTGTAGACACACACTTTCAGAATCACTTAGATTTCTTCTTCAGGCTTTAGAGCCACATAGCAACATGAAACACATTCATGCAGATTAAGTGCTCTTTGGAGTATTAGAAACCACTTAATCTGTACAAATATGCTTAAGGTTGCTCAATTTTTACAACACCTTGAGAAGGATATACAGTGGTTCAGAAAACTGTGCAATGTATTATTTAAAAGAAGATATATAATCCACAATAAGTTTATCTTCCAAGTGACTATTGTGAAAATCGTAGTTTATTTTTTATATTTTTGTACTTCATTGCACTGTGTTAATACAAGTGACAAAGGGAATTTCCTATTATGTAGTCTATTACTTTCAAAATTCTGTTTTTATCACTGTTGATTTAGAAGATAAGCATGAGAGATGTATAAGTACTGAGTAATTTTACTTTAGAAATCAGTGCAGCAGGAAGGATATACACTTTTAAGCTGGAAAAAGTAAACAGTATTTATTTTCTCATCTAGCTAAATACATTAGCCCATGCATAACCAAACCATACCTTTTCAGTTTCCATTGACTCTAATTTTCATTTGCAACAGAGCTGAAAAGAATGATGTATGAGACAGCACTAAAAGCAACATATTGGAATGTTAACTATTTTGCTTTTGGGGTTTACATTGTCTTTGTAGTACAGTTTAATTATTACCAAAAATAGAAATCGTGGTTGCACTGTTCAGCTTTCCCAGAGGACATCTTACGTATCCTGAGATAAATTTAAGCTCTATATTTAATGTGTCTGCATCTGTAACTGTGTCATATTCTGAAGTCCTTTGTTATTCGAATGCTTGCAGTGTCCAATTGTAAGCAGGCAGTGGTGAGAACAAGACGGCATTCATAAAAATGCCGTCTTGTTCTCACCACTCAAATACTAACCCCAAAGAAGTCGATAAGACTTTTGGTGGTCACAGAAATGGAGACTGAATGTCCTCTGAAGAATAGAATTCAATACATTGATTTCTAATTTAGTCACAACTTCTGAGGTTTAGTATCAATAAATACCTATTATGAGTAAAACCCTGCAGAGCCAGATGGACCCTGTGGTCCATCTTGAAGAATGCTTTAGTGGATGTTAATTGTCCCCACTGGTATTCCTGGGAATATTGCCCCTAAGATGAAGTGCAGCGTGTACATTCTGGTGTGGTAGGTTGGTGCTAGCTGATGGAGATGACTGCCATGTCCCCTACCCGTCACCAGAGCAGTTCTCCATTTGTTGAGGATGAGCTGCCCCAAGTGAGCACGACAAAGCCCATCATTCCCTGCAGTTCTCCTACATTGACAGTAAGGCTTTAGTGGTTTACACTAGGGCCCAACAGAGGACTTCCCCTGCTGCCGTGATCATAACCTCACCATGTTTTGACAGATGCTGCCATGCATCCTGACCTGAGACATTTGATGGAGACCATGGGAGCATCTTAGAATAGCCTGACGCCTCCTTTGAATGACATTAAAGAGCACAAATGGGAGTGGAACAGGACAGATTGCGGCCTGTTTGATGGGCACAGAGTTGAATTTTAGCCTTCCATTGCTCCTTACACACAAGTTAACTAATGATGTGACTGTAGTTGTGAAGGGGACAGTTGTGTGTCTGTTCTGGGTCACTTCATCATTCCTGTAGAAAAGTTCTTTGTTTTACAAAGAATTGTAAATTTGAAATTTGTGGGTGTAAGAATTCCTAATATTCTATGGTTTGGGAGTTCTGACCTTCTGCTGTGATAAGCAGCATTTAGTTACAGTAAACTGTACGAATAAGTTATCTCAGATAATATCAAATTGGATCTTAAAAAAAAAAAGTGAGATGATTAAGTTATTTTTTCTAATTTTCACTGGGTGCATTGTATATGAACTGTACACATACTGGATTTTTTTTTCCAGGGCAGGATCTGATTTCGTTCCGTGGGTTATATCCAGTGCAAACAATGAAATGTTATATGGCATGGGTGTCCAACCTTTTGGCTTGCTTGGGCCATATTGAGTGAACAGGAATTGTCTTCAGCTGCATAGGTTGCTCCAAAAGTAATGCCTCCTATTTATTTCCATGGAAATGACAATAGCTACAAAGAGCACAATAACACTGTTTTATAGAGCAAATTCTCAGCTACAAAACACATTTTTTTTTCCACATGGTCACCACCATTTGCTATGCATTTTCTGCCAGAGATGAACAAGAGCCTGCATACAGCACTTGTAAAAATCTGTGCGAGCAGAAATGGCCCACTGTCTCTGTCACCACTGCTGAAATGCACCACTACTGCCTTGCTGTGCTCACATCCACTGTTTGGTCTCCAAAAATGTTCAGCAAGTGTCAATGAATGTCAATGAGAGCAAGTTTTTCTGCATGAAGGAAGTCAATGACATGCCTTTGATTCATATGCATTTCCATGACAGACTCCAATTTCTGAGACTGCCCCTCTGCTGCCATCTGTCACACAGCAACAACATGTTACAGGATATTGGTGGGAAGGTTCAACTCCTACTGCTGTATCACCAACATTTGCCTCTGGCGTTGTGGGCCAACATAATAAAATAGGTATTACTTTTGGAGCAGTCCTCACAGAATATATAATATAGATAATGTACGTAAGTAACAAAACATTTACATTTTTAATATTTTTTATTGAAACATTAAAAAAAAGAGAGCAACAAAACCATAAATCTAGTGGGATACATGACCATGCTTTTGTGAAACTAATGCAACACTCTGGTTCGATGGCAGCGGCTGCAATTCTTAGAGAGTTCTCAAGGTGTTCGTCAGAGGTTTTTAATTAAATTTTATTCTTCCTGTGCTTCATCCTTCAAGAGTTGTTCACAAATCTGCGTACTGCGAAAAGCAATGACATGAATAAGGTGTGACTGTGAAGTCGGGGATATTTCTCACTGGTAAAAGAGGGATTATTGAAGTCCAGTAGAGAGACACGATCAGATTTAGGAGTAGAATATCTGATTGCAACTCTGTACATTCCATTTGAAATTTTGTGGGTTGTTTGTTTATGTTCTCTGAAAACAGAGTTGCATGTATACAAAAAAATTGATATTTTTTTGACAGTCTTGAAGCCTGTTCTTAATTTCCATTATCAGAATGGAAAGGATGGCTGCATATTTTTTGCTGTTCACAGATCTATGTTTAACCAGTGTATCAAAATGCATAATCTTATTGGCCTTGACTTGAGCTGGCACCGCGCTGTGCCCATGCCCTGGTTTCAGCTCAGATGGGGCTCACAGCACGCCAAGGTTCGGTTGGTGCTGAGGGCCGGGTCGGTCCACTCAGTGGGAAGAGTCGCTGCCATGATGGTGCAGGGCAGGGGATAGATGCTCTGCCTGCTGGGCTGGGCTGCATGCAGGCCCCCGGCTGCAGGATGGACAAGGCTGCTATACGACCTTCATTGCACAGAGGTCCTTTGCCAGAAGCTCATTGCAGGAATAGGCTGTAATACTTTTTGCATTGGATTTTACTCTACTGTTGGTTTTATCATTCTTGATCTCTGCAAATGTGCTTTATTGTCTGGATCATTTAATTTTGTTAGGCAAACGTGCTTCATTTTTTAATGATAAAATGTTAGCATGTTCTTCAATAATAACTGTTTTTCCTTTCAGAGCAACTGATGCATAAAGTCTAATCTTTTGTAGTGGAAGGAAGATGTTCTTTAAGAATTGATTTAGGGTCTGTCTTTGTCTTACTAATTTTTAATTACATGCAGTCAGACCCGATTAATCTGAATTAGTATGCAAAACCCCTTTTTAGAACTAAATAAAATCAGATTAACTAGTAAAGGATACATACAAGGATGTGTTATGTGGTTGGTTAAAAGTGAAATCCTTCTTATTATTAAACATACAAACATTTCTGTCTGAACAGTTTATATCCTCAAATTGGCTACACAGTTTTGCTGTGTTACAGAGCTTTAATTCCTTTTGACTTCTGAGTGAAGCATCTAGGCATCATAATAATTTTATGCAACAAAATTCCTCTGTAGAATTTTATAACTGAAACTGGACTTAACAAGATCAGCTCAACCAATGCCTTTATGAACATACATAAGTAAAGAAGTGGCACAGTACTGGTATTTCAGAAGTCATTTTGTTTTTAAAGAGTGGCTAATATAACCTAATATTTATTAAGAGCACCTGCAGCAAGGGTGAACTCCTCCTGCCTTCCCGCAAAGCTCTCACCCCCTCTAACTCGTACTTGCACGTCTACTTATTTTGTACTGGCTTTGATGCACAGCACAGCAACTCAGATAACTAAAATGGCAGAAAATAACCTGGTGAAAGAGTGAGTATGGATGGTTTTTGCTGGTAGAGCAAACTGTGTTTACATAGGGATTAGCCAAGCACTGAAAGTGATGAGGTGGAGGGGAGAGGGTAAATATAGAGCAAGGGGGCAGGGAGGGGAGTGGAAGAAGGAAAAGAAAAGAGAGGGAGTAAAATACCCTCCTTTCAGACACTGGGACATTTGTTCAGCTCAGTCATACTGTAAGACTGTGCCCTATGGAGGCCAAAGTCAAAGCTGCCATTGAGGTGTTTGAGCTCACAGGAGCATCCCCACTCAAGTCAGATCCATTTAAGGGCACCTGTAAACAGTGGTAGATTTCACATTCTGCCACAGGAACTGAGATCCCTAAAGAGATCTACTGACTCTTTGCTGTCATTTCCCCTCCAGATATCAGGGGAGCTCTTGCCTTGGTGGCAGCCTGTAAGTGTCTGGGGTTTTGGCTAATGGGAGCCAACACCAGGGGTGAACAGAAACCTCCTCAACTACAGTTGCCTTTACAAATTGATTGCAACCTATTATTTTACTACTACACAATTATTTCTGTTTGTTACAACTGCATAGTACTGTAACTCTGAATCTCAGCTATGCATCTCATCTGTGTTTCCAAGACAAAACACAGCATGCTATAGTGTTAGCATTATATCAGAAAAAAATACACTAAAAAGCTTTTTCAATACAATGGAAAAAGCTACTCCAGCTGTACGTTGGTTATTTTAATTTGAAATGATAAACACACATCTCCTAGAAGACAGTAAAGGCTTTATACTTGACTAACCCATGCCCTATTTATACTACTTTCTGCCATGATGTATTTCTGTACTTTGTACAATAAAATACAAATGACTCAAATTCGTTAGGAAGGGATTAATTGGCATGTAATAGGGAATCTGGTTACTATAACAGCAAGATCCCAAAATAAAAGAAAGAAGCTTGTATAAAAGGGAGCATTAAAATACAAGCAAGTGCTATTTGTTAGCAGCTATAGGATAAGCCTATGTAGAAACTGAGTCCAGCTATGTGGCTTGGCTTATGTCAAAGAACAATAGAGACATTAACAGATTCCCAACATGGAATGATTTCTATGGGCCGTTCATATATTTCATTTTATTTTGGATTAAACTGAATTGCTTGAGCAGACAGGTGAAAATTTGATGTACTTGTTCAGAAAGAGTAGGAACCTGGATGAGTAAACACCACAGCCTTGCTGACATGCTGGCCACATCTCCTCAAGTTAAAAGGCCCAATGCTGCACAACCTTGGCTTTCTGATTTTGCTTAGCTGCAGCCTAAATCAGGAAAACTCATTACTGTTTTTTTTTTTTTTTACTTTTCCCATCTTATTTCTTATGACTATATTCCCTATTCATTTTTTGTACTGCTTTAGCTTTTCAACAATGACCACATTATTGGTCAAACCCAGACTCTCTTTTCCATCCCCCTTCAGAAAAAAAAAAAAAAGAACAAACAGAAAGGCTATACAGTTTCTTAAAAATCTGCTGTTGCACTTATGAACTTTAGCTGTCAGGCATTTAGATGCAATGTTTTTCAGGAGGGAATACAAATCTGCCCATTTCAGTGCTATTCTGCTTGCCCTTAATTCTCTTCCTTCATTCTGAATAAATAAAAAGATTAATTCCCACACATTCCTGAAGCTCTGCTTGGCCTTAAATTAGATCAAGTTGGGAGTTTTGCTCATTACAGCTCTTCTTCCCTGCTGGCAGAGAGACTCTTGTCTTTGTCACTTGTCTTCTGCCTGTCCTCCTGTCCTTACAATTCAATTGCAAATCCCACATGACCATCATTCAACCAAAGAACAGACTATCATCTAGGCTTTTTAGCATGTTTCTCACTGTAAAATACGTACACATAAATGCACATTTCTTCCAGACAAACCCTTATGCTGCGAATAAAGTTTTAGATGCATAGAAAACAGAGCAGTTGAAAATATGCTATAGCACAAATTTTGAATATCTGCTTAACTCATTAGGGTGGCATTTCAGCATTTCAGTGTGCCAGAATGTCACTTCAGTTTTGTGGGCCCTTCCCTTCAAGAAGAATTACCGTCTCTCCTTATGCAGGCGTATTCAGTGACAACAGTTCCCACCATGTTTTTAATACATATGTATATACATTTTAGATGCATAAAAAGCTATACATAGTATGAATCATCTGTTTCATAAACTTGAATATGCTGTTGTCAGAACCTATAAAAATAATGTGACAGGCAGACCTTCGCGGCGTGTCTATCCACCAGCTATTGTGAAGACAATCAACCACTTTCAATCTTCATCACCTCAGCTGGAAAGCAGCCCCTGGAAGCCAGAGGGAATACAGGCAGGCAGGAAGCCAGGAGTTTGACAGATCTGATTTTTCAATAACCAGGGATATGTGTTTCATAGCAGAGATCTTTGAAAATACCTTGTCAGTCCCACCTCCCTGTTTATACTGAAGGAGTTCCAGGCTGAGCAATGTTGCTGATTAAGGCACCAGCAATACTGACCAATATGGCACCATCTAGAATCATTGCTGTTTTCACATTTTTAGAAAGATTTTTCTTTCTTAGTGCAGGCTCCTGAAGGATGGCATGGTCCTATGCAGCACTCCAGTACACAGACAGTGCCCCAAACTATGTAATTGAGTTGTGTTCAAGCAGACCGCATTCCTCTTGTCACATGTGGGTAACAAAACATGCTCGTGGCCAGAGCCACCTTGTAGGTATCCTGTGGAAAACAGAGAGCTGGAAAGCTCAAGGGAGTTGGAAATGTGTGCTTAAACTCTCCTTTATGCTCCCTTCATCTTATACATTTCTTTCACTTCTTTCCCTTCCTCTGCAAGAGGCACACACGTACACAAACATAGGTATGTAAGGAGGAGGTCTCTTCCCTGCTTGTCATTCCAGATGGCTACAGGCAAGTGCAAAGGAAAGGGTTTCTCAATATTTGAATATGCTGGTATTATACACACTGAAGTCAGCCTGATGTTGCTAATGTTTTTTGTTGTAAAGCCAAACAACAAAGTGCAGTGTAAGTGATGGCAGTATGTTCCAGTCTTCTTTCACCAGAAAAAAAAAAAAAAAAAAAGGACTATCTTAATATTTTTTTAGGGTATTGCCTTTATGCTTATTTTTTTTAGAAAGGTGCTAAAATACCAAGACTCCTCAACACAAACCAGCCAAACCACAGTACAAATTGGTTTACAAAACTAAGCAGATAGTGGTCCTGTGAACAGGAGCGCAGGAAATTATCTTTGCACTTTTCTATCTCTTTTATCCCCCTTGTAAAAGTGCTAAGATGATTTGTCTGGCCAGCATGGACACGGGGATTTTGTTTATCACTTGAAGCAGTCAGACCATAGTCATTTTATCATCCAGAAAAAGCATAGGAACAATAATAAAATAACACCCCAAAGCACCTTTGGGAATTCATAGAAAACCTTGTTTACAATGATGAAAAAGTAAAAAATAATGTTGAGTTCAACTTCCATGAAGCAAGACTTGTGTGTAGTATGAAACGATGTGAAATTTTGTATGATTTTGAGTGATAATGTTTATGACTCACTAATAAGTCATTCTATATTTGCACATCTGAACTGAATTTCACCAAAGAAATTAGAATTTAGATGAATTTAGGCTTTTTTTTTTTTTACTAAAAGGATTTATGAATTCTTTGAATAAATTTATTTGAATCAATGGAAGAGTTAGCAAGCTCGTTAAGGACACTTAATAACAGTATGTGCTTGAACATGAGCGCTTATTTGGGCTTGACTTTAGTGATATGCAAGTTCCCATTTAAATTTAGAGCATAGGTTGAAGCCTTTTCAAATTGAAGATATATTTCCATAACGCCAATTCGTCTAAAATTCAGATAAGTAAAAGACAGGTGAAATGTTAAATCATGTTGATACATAGTACATGTTTTTTTCTTCAGAATTGTCACCTGTCAACCCCTACATCATGTTTATCATATTCAGAGACGTGGGAAAGTTCAGGGAGAAATAATTTCACTTCCTAAATTTCAATAAACACAGTTCTACTTAAATATGAGACACAAAAGCTGTCTGAATGAGAAAAAATATTAATTTAAATTAAAATGCAACTCCAATAAATGTTTGGATAGTATAGAGACATTTCTGAAAATGAAAATGTCTTTGATGTAAAGCGTTATCCTGTAAGATAGACAGGGCATTGGGCAAACTTCTGCTGAGATCTACTCAGGCATGCTTCTGTTTCCCAAGTTAAGCAATGGAAGTCCCCTTTTCTTGAAAACCAGTTTGAACAAAACACTAATGAATATACATAAATGCAGCAAATCCTTTGCTGGCAGAGGAACAGATTTTATGACCTAATGGGTCTTTTATTTCTCCAGAGCTTATAATTCTGTGAAAAATTGATCATTTTCCATGGAGATTTTTACTGCCCCAAATGATAGCTCTTTGCAGAGTGATGTGAGTTGTTTATACTACGTAGAGCTCACCTACGCTTTGATAAAAGTAGCAAATAAACAGATAAGCATGTCGTCAACAATACAGGTTCCTGCAGCATGACTGATTCTTTTCTTAAAACTACATTAAACAATTACCCCATTTCTAGGCAACTCAATCTGTGGCCTCAATAGTTTTGTGTTGCCCATAATCCCACTAAAGTCTTACGCAGCTTTGCTGAATTTAATTTCTTCAGTTTCCCAGTTGTATCCCTGTACTTTCTCAAACTAACTGTTATTCAGCTGATGTTGAATTATACAGAACCTTTTGATTAAAGTGCTAGCAAACACAAGGAGCCTTGAATTTATCTGAGGTTTCCATTGGGATCAAACCAGCCTCATCTGCTTCTTTATGCCGAATTACAGAAGCCATGTAACATGGCACACATTCCTCCCCACTTTGGCATGCCAAAACACTGTTTAAACAAGAAGGTACTTTGGCACCATGTGTAATTCCCAGAAGTACAAAGAAGAAAATTTCAGAGGGCTATGACTCAACAAACGGCCTTAAAAAAAAAGATCTACTTTCATTTCCTGTTGGAATCAGTAACAAAATAAATTCCCCTTTTTTTCTGACCAGCATCAAATTAGCTGTTTCCACTGTGAGCCAAACTCAGCTGCTGTTCATTTGGTACTGCTTTCCTTTGTGCTTTAGGGTAGGCTATGCAATTAATTTTTACTAAGGTCTGCTGAGTAATTTTACTGAAGCCCACTAATTTTTACCAAAGCCCTCTGGATAATTTTATTCAGGTCTGCTCAGCAGGAAGCTGCTCAGGCTCCAGCTCTGATGGTCCAGCCAAGTGTTGGATGCTGCCCTCATATCTGGGGACAGTAGCAATGTGCTGCAAGGGCTTCTGAAGAGCTCAGGGCATGTTGTGGATACAGTGATACAGGCAGTGATGTGCCTGCAATCTGGGTGAGCTCTGCTTTTCTTCCTAATCCATTTGGAATTTGTTATTTGAGCTGATGCGGACTGCATTTTATTCATCTGGTAATTTTTATATTGTGTTGGTGTAACTCCATGAAGTTTACAGAGTCGTTTTTATTCATAGTATGGCTAAGGAGGGATGAAGCAGGCCCTGTTTATTTAAGAGTTTTTCTTAGATTTAGAGGTCACTGTCTGCTGTTTGTGATGGTTTATCTGACAACCTCTTCAGGATGCAATGACTATATTATTTGTGAACGCATTTTTGTCTTCATTTTCCATAACAGATTAAATTGAAGATATTTCAGCAGCTTGACTTAATAGGGTCCTTCCTAACCTAATAAGCAAAGATTGCTACTTCCTGTGTATGAAGTAAATGATGAATGCAGAAAATAAGAGGTTTTCTCTTTATTTGGATAACATTTTACTGACGTGATTGAGAATTTGTATATATGTGTGCCAAATTAAGGTATCTGAATAATCTGCTTCATAGTCATGTATCTGAAAGCCATTCTGAAAACTATATGAGCTGGAAGTACTTCACGGATGGAACATCAATCCCTTCTTAAGTATATAAACCTCAGAAAAGATTTCAATTGTCCAGAACATCTACTTTTGCCTCAAACCATTGCTTGACACATTGACGTGTATATTTTCTATACGCTCCCTTAAACAGACTGAAAACTCAGATCATACAGGCTTTGCTACAGAAAGCACACGCTCCTTTCTGAATATCAGGATACATTGTTTCAAAAAACTGCTTACATTACTTAGAATATATTATACTCCTCATGCCATGGACACCAAAACACCCTGTGTGGGAATGTTTTTCTGTCATTCTCTTGATATTTTACAGACCCTGCAATCAATGGTGTCCTCCACTTTTAAATAAGGAGTCCAGAAGACGTAAGGACTTCTGTCATCTACATACCAGCTGGATCCACAAAGCCATTTAGGCACTTACCTCCCATTGATTTTTATGGAGCATAGGCTCCTAAAATGCTTTTGCGGATCTAGTAAGACATATTTTCTTTTCTTTATTGAGATGAAGGCAATTACATGGCCAAATTCCTTCAAAATCCAAGAATAGTGTTGTCACTCTAATGTATGCTTTTTGATCAGTACTTGAAAACTTGTCAGTGTATTTTACTGCTGTGCTTAGAAATATAATTACATGCTTTATAAAGTATAATCAATATTAGCACACTAAGGTAGAGAACAATCCAGATCTTTTAATTTGCCTGCTTTCCATATTAATGCATTTTTCAATATGTTTGGAAACGTTAGTGATTAAATATCATCGTGACTTAGAAAGGGAAGTGGAAACACCCTGGATCACGTGCTCCAGGTCCTCTTCTGCTTCCCAGAAAATATAAAGCAACCTCAAATGGCACTTACCTGGCCCATCAGGCAGTTTTGTATCTCCTTTCTACAGCTAGGGCAGTGCACATCAGCCTGAGTAGGCTGGTGACTGTGGCTCATTAATTTTAACTAGACACTGGGCCTGAAGGTTGTTTAATACCTCTGGACTACGGCTTTCTCTGTCCCTTCAGAGGCATGATTAACGCAGTTGGCAGTGCTGTATCTGTAGCTCCAGACTTGTGACTAACTTCTTGTAACCACACTGAAACACAGCAACGGGTGCAGCTATCCAAGAACAAAAAAAAAAGAAGCATCCTGCCACCCAGTAATTTCCCTGCTGCTTTTTACAGCCGCTTTGGTTTTACAGATAAAAGGCTCTATTTTTAGGAGACATGGGGGAAATCAGATCCTGTGGGCAATGGTGGAAAAGCGGGTCTGCTCTGCTCCTCTCTGCCAGCTTGCAGTGGTCCCCTGGGGACAATTACTGCACCTATGAATCACTGGAGTAAGCTGTTATGTTAGCCTATACAAGAACAGCTCATGGAAGAGCTTGCACTGAGAAGATCCTCAGTGGCTGTTGTGAAGCACTTTTAAGTATCTTGCAATGTCAAGAGTCAGTCTGGCCCTAATATACCTTTAACTTCATACTTAAGATCGATGGGTCAACCCTATCATAAAAATGAAGAACGTCAAATGTTATTAATCCAAAAAGGTACTTTGTGTAATGACATATTACATAAAATATATTGTCTACTGGCTTCACAGTTAACAAAAAAACTATAACATGCAGGTGGCTTGGTCTGTGAAATAAGGTTTATGTCTAGAGGTGTTTTGGTTGTTGCTGGAACACCATCAAACTCTCTTCTACCCATAAATATCAGCCTTTGGATTGATCCAGGGCAGGACCAGCTATAAAAAATGCAGCTTGCTATTAACAAACTCAGCATACTATCCAGATAAGATTAGGGAACTCTAGGAGTTGGCCATGAATACACAATTATATGATTTCAGCAGAGGCAATATATGCTCTAATAGCAAGAAGGCACCATGGGACTTTAGAAGCTATCCTATCCAGAAAGAAAATCAAATTTCAAATATATTAGACTGAGGGTAAACTGAAGTCAGCTGCTACCACTTGTCTTAAATCTGCATTTCTGAAGTACAAGCCAAACCCTCACATTTTACACCCCAGGGAGAACTTTGAGCTTTAAAATAAAAACAAAAACAAAACAAACAAAACAAAACAAAAACAAACAGCAGAAGCAACAACAAAACAACCCAAAACTTGCCAGAATGGAGCAGTTATGGGATGCCATACGATGTAAGACCTCTGACCCTGCACTAAGCTCACCCATTTCTAAATCAAACAAAAATGTGATTACTCTCATCCTCCTTTATGACTAAAACTTCACATTTACTTCTCAAAATGGATCTTTTGTGTTCCTTCCCCCATCTATTCCTACTGGCTGAGTGTGATCAGAAATGCCAACCAGCCTACAGAAAGGATGAGGCGAAACTCTAACACTTCAAAGTTCCAGGGCCTCTGAAGCACAGCTCCCTCAGCAGCCTCACGGGCCTCGTAGAGAGCCCATGGGAGACATTGGCAGCCATCAGTGGAGCACTTTATGTCCTCCCAGCCTCAGTCTTTCCTCCTTGGCAGCTAATGAGAGAGCCCAGTGCAGGAGTGGAGACAGAGAGATGCTATGCCCAGAGGCTGCCACTCTGAATAATGCCCATTTAAACTGATGTTCTAGTTCTTCTGCTCGTCATTCATTGCACTTCTGCATGCACTGCTTTCCCTGAAAGGCAATAATTTAGGAGCCTACAGCAGTTAACTATCTTTGTGCATTCTTTAAGCAGGGTGGAGAAGGTGAGCCTACAGTTTTTCTTTATGGGTGCTGTTCAGAAAAAAAAGAGGAGAAAAATCGATGAGTGCAGAAAGTATCGTAAAATTAAATCTTGTGAAACACACAATCCTACATTTATTTATGCTCATTTAACCTGTTAAATGGGCTATTAGCTGGCTATAACTTTTCTAAGTGTCTCTACCCAGCCCAGCCCACACCACTTACCTTCTTAATGCTTCTTGAAAAAGGAAGGCTGCAGAGATTTAAAGTTCATTTGTAACCTTACATCTGTGAATAACAGCACACTGTGTGTTTATCCATGTATCTCTCACTCTTGGCAATAGGAACATGGATGTCTTCCTCCTACTATTTGCCCTCTTGTTAATAGAGTGGTGTCCAGTTGTCAGCTCCTACAGCCTGAGCAAACAGCTACAGACTGAAAATTGGAGCCCAATGGAAAACACAGTCATTAACAACTGAGAAACAGCGCAAGTCTTCCTGTCCACTTTGGAGACCTAATTGCACTTGGGGACACATCCTGAAGAGGCACTTGATTATTCTGCTATCCATCTATGCGCCTTTTTACTTTTCTATGGTGAGAGGCCATGAGGAAAATTGTTGAAGCCATTTTGAAAGATGCTGAAAAAAATGTGAGACTTACAACTCACAGAAGCTAGCAACAGAGCAAGTAATTCACTCAGAGGTTACACGTTGCAGGGACTTTCCATGTGCTCCAGAAAGCTTTGCTTGGCATTTGTACAAACTTTGGTTTCTTGAGCCATAGTCCCACAAGTTCGTCAAGATGTTTGCATCTCAGTTGTCCTTACATACCCCAGTTCATCAACTTTGTCTGCTTTTCTTAGGAAAAAAAATGAAGTAGAAACCTAAATCAAAGGAAAAAAGAGGAGAACTTCTATCAGTACATAAAATGCTTGAGGCAGATTTTCATCTGGAAAAATATTAAGGAATGAAAGGGAATGCATAAGTGAGTTTCTGTGAACAACAATAAAATGTAGTGATAAGAAAGTATATATAAAATTGAGCTGAGCCACCAGCAGAAAGCCCACAGGTTGCACAACAGCACATGAATGTCCAGCCTGACATTTGAATACCCAAAGACATGCATATCTTTCTCTTCTTCAGTGCACTGTGGGCACCATTCTTTAACAGTTATCCTAATAAGTGGTTTGGGGAAAACTCCCTCTTATTTTCCATTGATATGCAAAATGCTTCCTTAGAGAAAATAAATAAGCATGAATAAGAGACTCTTAAAGTATGAGATTCCTTACAAATGAAAATCTGGGCCAAGACTCAGCTAAATGCAAAAAAAAAAACAAAAAACAAAAAACAAAAAACAAAAACCTCAAAACCCAGCAACTCTAAATCAAGTGATATGATGCAGAAAATAGTAGTATAAATTATTATTATTTCATTATATAACTGGCTCCATAAGGGACCCATCAACACTATGGCTGAATAACTTTGCCGTGCCAATAAATCTGTTGCTTCACAAAACTTCCTTCCAGGTCGATGCTGCTCATTTTGCTCCACAAATGAAGAATGGAAGAATAGTTCTGAGGTTTAGTCTCTTTTCCCAGTTTAAGGTTATAAGGGAGCATAAGAAGGTCCATTTCCCTTTTGTGTTACTTGTCTGCTTCAGCAATCCTTTTGAAATATAAGCAAGGAGAGAGAAAAAGAAGAAAAAGAAGCAGAAAGAGACAGTTCTAACTAACTCTAGATTCTGTCAAACTGGTTAGGATACTACAGTGTCCAGGGTAAAAATAAAGACTTGGTCTGAGTACTTTCTTCATGGAGTTTAAATCTTGCTTGCTCCGGGCCAGTGGCTTTCTCTGTAATTGTGCTGTGGGGAAAGGTTGGCCTTGGCTCCCTGCCTGTGGCAAGGCTGTGAGCAGGACTATGTTTATCCCTTTTGAACTTGGTGCCCATGCCTGCAGTTTCACTGCAACAGAGTGCCATCTTTAATTCCTGCTGACATGGCCCTTCCCTCCCTCCTTCTGTGCCAGGCTTTTGGTAGAATAGACCTCGCTTGGCTTTAGGGGCTGTGGGAACCCACCATGTGCATGAAACCCACCTTCTGTGTTAGTGAAAGGGCTGTACTCACAGAACAGGAATGTTTCCTGCTGTGGCACCAGCTACAGCCTGCTAAGCCTTTGTTCTCCCATGCTGGGGTGCTGGGAGCCTTTCTGTGGGGTACCGAGGGCATCTGGAGCTTGGTCTCTGAGTCACTGGGGACCGAGAGACTACTACAGAACAGCCATGGAGGAGAACCAGACTATGATGTCAGGGTACTCCTCCAGGCTCATGCTACACTTGAAGAAATGTGGAAAATTATTTCCTTTACATCTTAAGAATCAATCTTACCCCTATCAAGGTTAATGGCAAAGCTGCAATTTATTTGAGTGGAAACAAGATCAGGTCCCAGGTGGCTGGAATTAGAGCTCGGAGCAGGAAAAGTCATTGAAGATTAAGAAGGTGGTTGTGGTTACATGCACATTTTTCCACTGTTTTGCAGGATAAAATGGTTCTGCTTTGTCACTGTGACCCTAGAGCATGTAAATAGAGCCATATTACTGGAGAACAAGCAGTTTTGGTGGGAGTTAGTTTTCAGATGGCTCAGATCCCTCATGTAGTCCATTCTGTACTCCCTCATATGCTTTTTCAGACACGATGTTGAAGGTGACAGGGATCAAGGATAAGCAGCCATGGAGATCAGGAGTGGCCTAAACTGTAATACCATCTCAGCTCTTTATTTTCTTTCTGCTGTTCTTCCTCTTCACAGGGGTCAACTGTGAGAAGCAAACAAAGTTTCATCTCTTCATTGCTAGCAGCTTGGTCCCGTCCTCTCCTGTCCAGCGGCAATGAGGTCAAGTTCAGGGAGATGAGGCGGCAAAACTCATTGGCCAGCTAGAAATCAGAAAGTTTACTAAAGTCTTCACAAATATTTAGACATAATGTGCATTAGATACTAGTGTGAATTACTGTTGCTGAACAACCTACAGCTCATCATTTGATGTACAATAGCTTCCAATGTGCGTGTCAGTAGGCAAATACAAAGTGAGCAGTCTTACTTAAGTCTATTTTAAAGAAAGACCAAACTGCTTCCCGTTTGCTGGGGGTAGATCACTGTGCTGAGTGTGGTATGGTGACCTGACTTCGTACCTGAGTCCTTAGTTCAATATGAAGCACATGAACATTTTAGTGGATCTAGTCCTAAATAGCAAGGCATGACTACATGTAATCAAATCACTATAGTATGATATTCTCTTTTGGGAAAAGATATGTTGCAACTTACCCTGCCTTCCAGTTTGCCTTCCAGTTTTTCTCCTTTTGCCCCCAAACATTCCTGTTTCTTATCCTTTCTCTTAAAAGTGCCATCAGTTTCAGGGCTCTGCCGCCAGCTGCCAGTCCTGCATCAGTTCCTCCTTCCAGCTCCTCTGACTCAGCGTTTAGGTGAAACCACACTTGGCAGAAAATGCTCTTTTAGAGGGACCAACTGTAATTTAGACAGAAAGGCCATTAACTGTACTTAGCAGCAACGGCAAGACTACCTTTGCACTGCTGTGTTAAGGCAGGCCACAGCAAGGAAGAAATACACTATATATGTTTACTAAATTTTGGATAGGCAGCTTTTGAAAACTTACCCTGCTTCATTTGCAGTATTTTGGTAAAACAGATTACAGGCTCTGATGAGTGATCCTGCTCCAAAGCACAAAATGGTTAACATTTAACGTGCTGGACCCACAAACCCACAGATGTTTCTATGGGCATTTCAAAAGAATGTAGTGTTTTCTAAACTGGGAAGATCATAGAACGTGGCAACCAAAAATCAAGGTTGACTTTGATTCCTGTTCCTGCTCTCTGGAGGCTGGGTTCCATCCAGAATTGCTCTTTAGGACAGAATTTTTTTTTTTCTCCATGGCCTGTGAGCAAGACACACAGTTTGTATCTCCTCTTTTGGATGTCAAACAGAGGAAAAGAGCGGAGGCAGTTTGGGGTGATATATCTACTCCTTGTCAAGGGGAGATGTTTCTATCAAAGAGTGGAACTCTTGCCTGATGCAGTCAAGGTCTCTTGGAGTTGTCAAAGTAGATACTCTTCTAAAATATATAGCTCCTGACAAAACAAACAGAAGTTTTCCGTGGAAACAGAGCAGTCAAAAAATCTATTCAGCCTTTATTTTAGGTAGACTGTATGGTTAAGGACAGGTCAAGGATAATGAGCTGTGATTGTAAGAATCATGTAAGAGAAAAAGATGTAGCAATGTGTCATTTCAATTAGGAGAGAGTGAGTCAGGGAGGGATTTGTCTTCTGCCTTGTCAGGGGGAAATCTGCCTGCTCTGGCAGCACCGCTGTCACCCTGCAGCAGACATGGGTTTGAACTGTCGGGCTTTGCTCCTGTGTCTGTGCCCGTGAGAAGGGGAAGAGTCTGCTTGAGGTTTGGTCTGTAGCAAAGCCCGGCTGCTAAACCATGGGCTGACCATTGCAATGGGGCATGATAAAAGCCATCAGTAATCAAGGAGAGCGTTTGTGAGGGTGATTGAAGAGGACTTTATTCTTTTTGCCTTTCTTTAAAGAATGTCCTTTTCATATATGCATAATGTACACAAGACGAATACCCACAGAACTGTGGGGGAAATACATAATACTCTCTTCTCCAAAGGTTAATTGTCAAATGATTAAAGCAGAGTTGCTTAGGGTTATTCCAACAGGGACCTGCTAACTTTGTTGCTATTGTTGTTTATTTGTGCAATTATACCAATGTGTACTAAGAATTAAGAGAACGGTAACTGCTAAATGTAATATTTGAATTCATGCATGTATGTATGAATACATTTATCAATGTATAAGCAATATTTAAAATGCCTTTCTGACAAAGAAAGGTGTAAATAAATTAGCATAAGCAAATGTAAACTAGCACACAAATTTTTTTTTTTTTTGCATGAACATTACATAATCTCTCACTGGAAAATGTGAACCTAGTGGCTAAATAAATTCTGAGAAAAGCTCATTTTTTCCCCCATCTTTTTTCTCTGTGGAGGAAGAAGGAAGCACCAGCAGGTGTGACTTGGCAGAACACAGGAAAAATAAAATGAAATAAAAATAATGGAGAAAGGTGGAACACTGATTTTAGTGGTAGAGAAATGCTCAGCAGTTGAAACCTGCTCTCAAGACTATTCTACTTCCATAGATCCTCTGGATTTTGTAATATATTAATTTGAATAGGAATTTATGTGGAATTATTAAGTCTGACAATCTGAGAATTCATCTTTTTTAAACAACACTTCAGGGGTGCTAACCTGTTTGTAATATATATCCACTTCTCAAAGTAAAACCCTAGTTATTTTAAAATAGAACAAAACCAAAACCACTCTGGACAATCAACAGATCTGATTACAAATTTAATGGCCTGTTTCACCCCTGCTTTGCTTCAATTTTGCAGCCCTATGAATCCAGTGCTTTTTTATCTCCTCACCCCAGACACAATCTGGACTAGCACAGCAAGGAGTGAGTTTCTGGGAGTTTAAGCTTGTTCCGCTTTATTCATTTTCTCTGTTTTTGAGAGCAGCTGTCTTGAAGATTTGTGATCTTTTCTCAAAGCATGGCTATAATGATCATGAGGGCTCAGTGAATTTATTAACATCACTTGATTAAGTCTTTCCTTGACTCCATTTTAAAAGAATTAGTTCAGGAACACAGGTTTAGATATCCTCTACCATATATTCTCCAGATCTGGGCTGAATTTGGCAAAAAGTTTTTTCCTCTTTTGGGCTTGAATAAGGAATATCAGAAATATGTAGTGAAGACTACTAAAACCATCCAGTAAAACCTGATTGAGATTTCTCATACCAAGTGCTAAACTTTCAAGTAGATTGTCCAATAGAACTCAGCTTCCCCTGCAGTCCTAGGAATAAATGTGTGGCCCTGGCTTAAGAGGTAAGTGACATTTTGAGGGAACCAGAAGTGGTTATATGATGTCACCCATGAACAATGTTTTCTTAACTAAATATCCTGCATGGGAGGAGACTGTATTTGAGTTGTAGCATCACATAGTTCAGAAAAGAGAGATAGTTTATGAGCTCTTCAACACAAAGTGATCTAAAGGATGAACATTTTGCTCTGAAGCAGTCAGCTGTGCTAATGTGCCTTTTGTGGCAGTTAGCAATGATTTTCTTGTTTGACTAAAACTCTCCTCTCCTTCTCCCATTTCTTTTTTGGAGAGTTGTATTTGCCACAGAAATCATTAAGTTAATCCTTGATAATCCAAGAAAAAAATAGAGGCAATGGTTCAAGTCCTCTTGCATGCGTTTAGAAAAATGAGATATGATTTCACCGTGAAAACTCTTCATTTTCTACCTCAATTCTAATAAACACCATGTGAATCATAACTCATAAGTGTTTGCAGTGAACAGTTGGGCTGCTCCTGGAAACTGTATGTTTTGTGTGCAGCAAAATCCAGCAACTGTAGCATGATTAGATGCTAAGGAAAGAGAAGAATTTCTTACGGCATTTTGAAGCTTCTTATAAAACAGTATCTTCACCTATAATTGCCAACCAAGACGTTACCACAGGGCCATGGACTGTTATTTAAAAGGCTTAAAAAGGCTTTTTCCCTAAAAATAATGATGAAATTAAACACTGTCATTTAAAAGCTTTTAAAAATATGCTCCTTATCTTCTCCCATTCGTGCAGCAGTGCCTGGCTTAGGGAAGTGAAGGGGATATGCATGATTAGCTAATGACGGATGATTTCCTAAATGACACCATGTAGAGATTAAGACACTTGGATTTTTCTGAATGTGTATTTTAGTGCTATATAAAGGTGCTAAAATGACAGCTCTGGAGTCAGACGTTTCCTCTTTACCCAGCAGTGGACATAAGAGAGGATCATTCAGTGTTTGCACCATTCAGATAATTCTTTGTCTATCTACAGATTCCATTTAGACTGCAAGTCTGCAGTCAGGATTTCTGGGGACACCTTAAAAATTAGAGGTGAAAGACCACTGATTTCTTTTACTTAGGATATCAGCAGCTTACTTGAATCACTGATCTAGTAAGCTAGAGACTCATCTGATAAACAAATGCATCTTTAAAATTAATTTATTTATCTGTTTTCTAGCTGAAAATGTACGTGACAGGTTTTGATGTGAAGGTGTATTAAAGAAGAGACTGGAAACAATTTCCAGAAGTGAAGAAGCTGATTTACATTCAAGGATACTCTTCCATCAAAAAGGAAGTTTACCTGGGCTAACTGCTGGGTGGGAATGTCCTTTGAAATGATGTTGATTGTACCTTGGTTCAAAGAGCTCTTTGAAATTCCTGTAATGCAATTATGCTAAGTCAGAGGAAGTTAAAGGATTGTGTATTGGAAAAATGCAGTTAGAATCCGAGTTGAAGTCATGTGTCAAAAGTGCTATTGATGATAACATTGACACCTGCCTGCGATAACTTCAAAGTCTTCTCTCAGTATGTAAGTTCACTGAGCTCAGCTGGCACAGGGACAAACCAAGACAAAGACACTGGTCCAGACCTTCAAGAAGTGTGAATGGAACTGTGTCACTTCACAACAGCACATCAAACCTGAGCTCACTGCCTTTTAACATAGAGAATACAATGACTGCTCCCCACCAAATGAAGCCCAGCATTTGTGCACCTACAGCTGTTAGTCATAGACAGAAAGGGATCTCTGTGACTATCTGCTTTCACCATGCTGTTGGAAAAAATAAAAGTGCTCTGTGTGAGCTACTGAGGAAAGATTGAGTGTAAAAGACAGCTTCCATGCTGGTTTCTGAAGGCACTGAGGTTCTAAGTGTTTCTGATGTCTTCTGGGCTTGAGTTCTACCCTTGTGGGGGGCCATGTTCAGATGGAGCGAGGGTAGGAGACTTTTCATCTATCCCACAAAGTGCTTTAAAAATGATGAATGAAGTCTGAACTGATGAACGAACCCAGAACTTAGCCTTTGGGACTAAGACTCATTACTGTCTGTATCACCTAGTGTTCCATAAGCTGCTGTTCAACAAATACGTTTGCATATTTTGAGTCTGCTTTGTACATTTCCGTCTTTTTAAACATCAGCCTGATATTTTATTTAATTGCTGCTCTGTTCTGCTCAGTTCTGTGAAATGACACAATGGAGCTAAAGACCAAGCAGCTCCTAAGATCTCAACCCTTGTCTGGATTTGGCTGTTAGAGACAAATGTGTGTACGCTGTTAGAGTTTATGCAGTAACAGTGACCTAACAGAAGCCCAAAAAATGGGAACCAGATGCTATTAATCTTTTTAGGAGATTCAAGATTACAAAAATAAGGTGGGAAAAGGCTGGAATTTTCTGCCCAAAGCACTTCCCCCCCTGCCTAAGTCTGCTCTGCAGCAGAGTTCAAATGTTTAGTTCCCTTGATTTCCCTCTCTGGGCACCAGCTGAAACATGCAATGATTTCCACTTCTGTCCTTTTTGGACACGTTCATTCTTGGAGAAAATCAGGGAGCAGGAAAGGGGCAGAGCAGCTAGGGTCTTCCCCACTTTGGAGTTCCCATGCTGATGAGGCATACAAAGAGATTTAGGATCTACAAAGCTTCTTCTGGATTCTTTGGCAGAGATGCAGCCACCTAGAGCCCTCAAATGCTATGTTAGCCAGGTCCTCACCCTCCATTTTTGTGGTTTGTTATTGTCGGTCTCCTCAGTGTTGAATTCTGTCCACAGCACCACTTAAGAGGAAGAGATTTGGACTTTACATAACGAAATAATGGTGGATTTTAGATTTCAGATATTACAAGGAAAAATGCACATCCTGATTACATGGTCTTGTGTAGAAAAAACAGATGTTTTTGTTCTGCTATTCAAATTAATTCTCAGTGAAAAATGTTTTATCAGTGTGCTGGAAAGGAGAAAAAAGCACCCCAATGCTGGTAAAGTGGAAGTGAAAAGTATGGATTTATAGATAAAAATTATGTGACAAAAATTGATTAATTTTTCATGTATTGCACTGCAGTTAGTCTTTGTGCTCACAGTATTATTTAGAATCACTAAAGAATTCCTCCTCTGAATTTTCCTCCTGAAATTTAGCCTGTGCTTCAGACTTCATAGGAGCCTAAAGGTATTTGATTCGTTTTATATCTGCGAGTTTTGTTCTTTGTTCATTTATTTTAATCACTGTTGGTTTTCTTTCCCTTTGACTATCCTAAGATTTTTGTTCTGATACATCATCAGTTATTATCTAAACTGTTCTCCACTGAATTCAGGTTCCCTAAAATTTCAAGTACAGCAATTTCATTTGAGAATGAGTATCATTAAATGAAACTGTTGAATTAAACTATCTCAGAATGTGCAGCTATAATTTTATATAATGTTTATAATGGCAATTCCAGTCATTGTGGTAACTCTTGAGTATTTTCTAAGTATTTTCAATTCAGCTTTTTATAATATAATAATTATTATCAATATCATGTAAATGTTCTAAAATGGTAAAATGCAAAAGTGATAAGTTTTTTTTTTTTGGTAAACATTAGAAATACAAGTAATCTGTTCAAAGTTAAACAAAAATATTTCATTGGAGTATGCAAAAATATTTGGATAAGAAATCTTTAAAAATTAACTTTCCTGTTGCAAGAAAAAATAGAACACTGTGTTCCAAAAGTTGAAGCTGCTATGTGTTTGAATTTACTTACATAGTTATCACTTTCACACATGCAATTAGGTTAGTATTATTAGATATTGTACAGTTTGACACTTTGATTCAAACTGTAGACAGAGAAGTATGCCTTCAGATGGGTCTCTGCCAGCTAAAAACATGGTGCTAGATAAGCATAGACAACCTCCACATTAGTAATGATGACAACCAGAAATACATTGCTGTGTTGAAATAATTGAACTCCAAAGCGTTCTATAGTTTGTTATTAAGTTATTAAGTCAGATCCTAGCTTGGATATATGTGATAGTATGATACTGAACAGCTATGCTTTTTCCCCCCCATTCATCCCTCAACTTCCTCCTTCAGTCTGGCCTTGCGAACAAGGCCTTGCACAGGAATACAGTGAGCAACAGTACTGATAACGACTGAAAGAACTGATAGCAGACACATGGTTCAACAGCTGAGGCCCAGCTGAGCATGCACTTGAAAAACCAACTTATGAGTCAATCATCTTACACCATAAACAGTGAGCAGCCCAAGAGCTCCTGCACAGTAGAGGTCTGCACAACAGGATCTCCCCTTGAGCTGAGACACCTCTTGAGGTTATGCTTGTGCAGAGATCCCTTACATCTTGACGTCAAGATGCCTTGCCAATACAGATCCTCAGTAAGTGAGTAATAGTTTTTGTGTGTGTTTTTAACACTACCCAGTATCCAGCCTTCTCACATCTTGTTAAGTTGCTGTTAAATCACTACATTATATTATATCAATAAATATATTCCTGATTCTCTCTTACAGTATATACTTGTTTCCATCTGTGAAAACAGCCTGAATATCCCAAGGGTTAATGACTGCTTCTGTTAGATAATTGTGGTCTGGTACAATACCACAGCTCCTAGCAATTTAGAAACATAGGATAAAGGGAAAACAGGAGTTCCTGGGTCATTGAACCTGGTCCCCACATGATAGTGCCTGTCATGGACCATGACAACATGTAATACGTGTTGTAAACTGTCCAAATTCCAGCTTAAAATCGATTGTTTCCTTAATGCTTTCACTATGAGAAGGATGCTCCAGACTGTCACTCCTCCAAAGTTAAAGAACTTGTCATTTAAAATTTAGTTTATCATCGATGAGTCACAGCTTTGTCTTAAACTGTAGGCTGGCGTGTCTGGCATCTCAATGGAAGGCAGCTCACCTCTTCCCAAAGGATTCTGTGCTTCTGTGAAGACAACGAAGGCTCCCCATGCAGACAGATGAAAACCTTCTCAGCCTTGCTAGAACAGAGTGAACACAAAAACTTCTGCTTGCTGCCAGATCATCTCTCTAATCCAGCTATTGGATCCGACTCTGCATGAGTTGAATCAGATCTTTGAAGGCAAATAAAAGCCTTGTCTTCATTGGTCTGATTGATGATCTTCTTTCAGAAACCAGAGGGGCGTTTCATTCTCTTGCATACCAAACTCTCAATATAAGACAGCTCTCTCTAAGAAACCTTACTGTTTCCGAGTTCAAAGTCTACTGGCCATGGCTGCCTTGCAGAAGAATTTAGAAAAGGTAAAGATCAGATATCAAGCATTTTACTCCTTATTTTGCACCACATATTGCATTGCAAATTCCATTCAGGCAAATCATAAAACTGTAGGAAAACATTGTAGCCGCAGTGGATTACTTGTAGGCTTTTCCAGTTCCATGTACCTTAACTTACACTATTACTCCTGAAACAGGTGAGTCTGTATTTGATGTCTCGATACTGGTGAACCAACGTGGCCAATATTTTTGCAATTTGCATGTGGAGAGTAACATCCCTTGGGTAGAAAGTGCACCTGAGAATACTTCAGCACTGACAGTCAGAGGTTTGACCAACATTACTTTGCTGAGCACAGACAGTTCAGCAGTAGCTGACTCGAAGTGTTCCCAGAAAAACATTTTATTCTGAGTCTCGTTTGTGAGACCTCTTGCTTTTAAACTACCATGGTAGGTCACTGGAGTAAAAGATGCTATAAAAGCAACATTTATTTATCTGAATTCCTTGGATTTCTTTGCTGCAGTTTATAATGGGATAATCTGGTGCTCAAAACATGTGAAAAACATTTTACAGAAGCAATAGAAAGACAGTTTATGTTCCTTTTTTACTGATTGCTTTTGCTTGATGCTAGGAAATAATTATTTTAAGTGGATTACTTCCGAAGAATAACTTAATTTGATAATAAAACAAATACTACTTTTCCATTTATTGATGAATCAAGCAAGGTAATTGGATTTATTACTTCTGAATCTATGAGTAATCCTGTTTCCAAATCACATATGTATTTCCTCCTCTGCTTTTATGTTCATCAGGAGATGACACTTATTTATTCCTTCTCTTTCTGGCAGAAATTTGCTTTTTTTTTTTTTTTTTTTTTTTAAATCAGGACAGCAGCAGTCTTATGCACTGCATCTGAGCTCAAAATGTACCTAATTTGTAGTTATTCAATAAATATCCTTACTGGAAAAAAGTGAACACCAGTCACTCTGAATAGCTAAAAATACTAGTTAAAGCACATCTCACATTAACGTATATAATATGCACAGTAACAGTAGAATAAATGTGAGAATAGAACAGTGCTCTGGTACAGTTTCGTACTTCTTCATAACAAGAGTCTGGAAGCCAAAAGCCCCTGGAATATATATAGTTCCCAGCCTGGTACATAGGAGATGCCTCTGATGGGCACATGCAGCTGATCTGAGGACTGGCCATGCCAGGCAGTACTGTCTCTTCTCCTCTCTCTGCTTTTTAGCTTGATACCACAAATCCGCCATGCTGAATCTTTAGAAGATTATGGATGATTTAAGAAATAAGGAAATCACAGAGGATTTTTAAAGCTGAGTTACTAAAATACTCATTTACAGCAGTAATTAATTTTGCAGCATTTTAGACTCTTACAGCATGTCTTCTCTGTGCATCTCTCGCCAGTTTACAAACATTAGGTAAATATTTTGGGCTTCGTACTTTTATACTTCATGTGTTGCAAGGGGCTGGTATGCATCTAAAATGATCTGCCAGTGTAGCTATGCTCACTCATATCAACAGATTTCTTAGGCAGAAATGCAATTTATGTTAGAAAAACAATTCCTCTTTTGGTATAGAGAGAAGTTTGTTCCTCAAATAACTATGTCTGCATACTTTGGTTTAAAATGGGATTTCTTTTCATACTTCTGTTCAGCTCAATATTTCTAGTGAAACTTTGAAGAGTAAATCAAATAATGAATTGACAGCATTAAAGAAGCTCATTCAAACTTAGATTATTTTCTTTCATAAAGGGCAAACACTGCTTGTGTTCAAAATACATTATTTTATTGATGAAATGCATTGATCAGCATATGCCCTTGGTCCCACTGATAAAGATGCAAATCTGATACATTCCACAGCTTCAACACCTTCACTGTCTGCATCAGTGCTGTCCTCCTTCCTGACAAAGCATTGTTCAGGAAAGGACTTCCAGAGGTGAAGGACCACATCTGCAGAGCTTGAACAGTGCAGCCAATTTCTGTCATTTGGAACTGTAACCAGATTGTGTTTGCTGAAAATCACAGAGTTCTGCTAGCTGTTGTGGTTTTACTGTGGATCTCAATGTTTAGGTGTTTTTTCCTTGTCTGCCAGTGTCTGCTATGCTCTTTAGTGGTGGTCAGCAGTGAATGATAGTGATTTACTTAGGAGGTGCTAGGGTTTTCAGGCTGCCAAACTCCACTGTGGTTTACAGCTGAAAAATTTCAATCCAGCTTTTCCATTTGTAGATGCCATTTGAAGTCAGTGCTGAACTTTCACTTTTTTTTTTTTTTTTTTTTTTTTTTAAGATGGGAACAGAATGTGGTTTACAGCTGAAATGATCATCTGGGGCAGAACAGAAGGAGGAAGGAGGGCCATACTATTTGTTAGGAAATGCATGCTGAGGGCTTTGTGGTGCTGTGGGAAAGCTTACTTCTGCTGAATCTACCCAGAGTCCCCAAACCCACATCCTTTGCTCCGTTCCCAACATGTTTCCCCTTGTGCCTCCTTCCATGTAGTGACAGAAAGATCCAGATCTTTTGGACTAATCTGATATCATCATTCCTCCTCAGTCTCTTCTGTCTCTCTCCATTGCTCCCAGAAAGAGCAGGGAATATTTCTGGCCATTGCAGAACATTGTAGGGCTTTCTCACCTCACTTCCAACACATTCCTCGCCTCCATTCACCCAGGAAGAATCTGCTGCGTTTGGTTTCTGTCTCAGCTCACAGCTATGTGCCAGGTCAGTGCCAGTGCACTGTTGTGCATGGCAGAGTTTTGTTATACAGGCAGGAGGGTCAAGTTTCACATCTTCAAAAGGAGACTGTGTAACAAAGACAAACAGCATATTTTTAAATGCCAGTAATGCATAAACTGCTGTATCAACTACACAGCAGGAATATCTTTATCCAGCTGTGTTTATATATTATTTTCATTAATTATGAGTGTTTCTAACACTTGATACAAGCAATGACACTTTTTTTTTCTATGAGGTTGCCTTTATACTAAGCAATTGTTCTTTCAAAAAACAAACAAGCAAACAAAAAAACCCCCTTCCCCCTGCCATTAACTCATCAGCTATCACTTTTTTTAAATTTTTTATTTTAAGTTAAGTTGCAAACTACTGTTCTTTGGAACATCATTTATGAAAGAAGATACCTTCTTCTGTCCACCATGTATTACTACAAAATCACTTTAAATCCATAATTTAAAGCACCATGGTCAAATATATTCCTGGCATCAAAGCACAAAAAAGGACATAATTGCACCATGGATGAACTTAGTCTCACGAGTTCAACTGTGATCTGAAAGCTTTTTGATGTACACATTGTATTTTATGTATATATACATATTTCTTTTGTTTTGCTTTCTTAATAGCAGTGCTGTTTGGGGGCTCTATGAGTAACAAGAACATTTTAACACTGACTGCAGTAGAACTGTGATGAACCTAATGGCATTTTAGCCTTTATCAGAGATTATGCATCATGTATAACCAACAGAATATAGTTATTTTCAGAAATACACATTCTGAGAGACCAGAAGTACTTGTGCATATATTGACTACAGGGAAGCTACTCGAATTCAGACAAATGCATTTCACCCAATTCATTTCAGGGCTGATTCATTTTATCTGTGTGTCTCCTGTGCCAACTGGGAACATTAGGCCTCTTTAAAAAATGATGGGGAATAATAAATGCTCCAGGCATTTGTTTTGCTGAAATGAAGTAATGGCAGAGAAGCATATGGTGAAATATATTTTTAATTACTTTTCAACAATGTTAAATGTTTTTTCCTTATTTTCATATTTAATGTTCTTGATCCAGCTTGCTAAATAGACAGCTCTTATGGAACACACCACTTTGTGCAATAACACATGACTAATTTTATGGGCAATATTATATATCACTGTATATCAGCAACATATTAGCAGCAGAACTTGGCTTATGGCGCTTTGTGCCACTGAAGGAAGCTGAGGATGGGGGGGCTGTGTTGGTTCTTGTTTTGCTTTTTCCTAAGAGCCTACAGTTCTCAACATCTTTGGTTTCATTTTCTTATATTTTTGTTTGCGCATGTAAAGCAGGAAATGTGCTGCTCTTCTGATAGACTAAACAGAAGGAAGCCCACCTGGGACCGAGAGGAGACACTAGCTTCTCCTTTAACAACTTCAGTTCTGAATCACCCTTCCATCCCCTGCCTTCACCTCCCTCCCTGGAGCGCAGGCTCTGCGCTAAAGGAAAGTGAACACAAACAAAGGACACCTGTTTCCAGCCCTGCTAAAGAGAAAAAAGCTGCTAGCGCCTGAAGGCTAACGCTGGGCTGGAGGTATTGTGGCTGCAGAAGCTGGCTAGATTGCAGATATACTTGCACAGGGACATAGGAGCCTATTGCAAAATGCCAACAAATACGACTAAAGAGCAGCTTACATCACCAGGGATGGCAGAGGGAAGTCAAGGTACAAGTGTTGCTGCTCATCTGTGCCAACACTCTCATCGTGTTGGGATGTACACAAGTGTTCCCTTGAGAGAAATTATTAAAAAAAGTTTTTTGTTTTTTTTTTTAAAAAAAAAGGTAATTTGCTGTTAGGACTCAAAGCTGGCGACCACGCTCTCCCCTCCCTTGCTGAAGGGCTTTCACAAATTCTTTTTTTGCAGATGTCACAGTCACCACCACTGCACGCAGAAGTGTGCTCTTGTAGCATGCCCCGGAGAGCAACAGACCCAGGCTAGTTTGGGCCACTGAGTCTTTCCCAGAGCTGAGAACTCCTCAAAGAAGCTGCTCTGCTACCACCACCTTCCTTTTCAGCTCAAGTGGTTTTTCTTCCAGTGGCCATGGCAGTACGGTGAAAAGGGGATGGGAGAGCTCTCTTGCATGTCCAGTGCTTCCTTTCTCATGGTTGGTGATTCACAGGATTAAAGCAGCATGATATAAAGCAACAGATGAGGACTTCATTCGTTCCCCACACTCTGAAAATAGCTTCTAAGCAATATATCCATTGTTAGTATTGTGACTTCCAGAATGGTGAATGCAGATTTCCACTTGAGATGGGAGGGGGATGTCTCTAGGTCTTTAGAAGTGGGCACTGCAGTGGAAAGAAACACTACACAAGCAAAAAGCCAGTTTGAAAAGTTTGGAACAGAAGATGGGGAAGATGCTCCCATTTTTTTCCACCTCTTCCCCTTCTCCTATATGTCCACTGCAGAGGAGCAGAAGCCATAGGCATTGGCAGTGGAAAAGGTGAACTCTTTATGGAGCAGACTGTCCTGAGGGAGATCATGCGGCATTTGCGGGACAACCAGGGGATCAGGCCCAGCCAGCATGGGTTTGTGAAGGGCAGGTCCTGCTTGACCAACCTGATCTCCTTCTATGATCGAGTGACCCGCCTGGTGGATGAGGGAAAGGCTGCTGATGTGGTCTACCTAGACTTCAGCAAAGCCTTTGACACTGTCTCCCACAGCATTTTCCTGGAGAAGCTGGCAGCCTGTGGCTTGGACAGGTACATTCTTTGCTGGGTAGGGAGCTGGTTGCAGGGCCGGGCCCAGAGAGTGGTGGTGAATGGAGTTAAATCCAGCTGGCGACCAGTCACAAGTGGTGTTCCCCAGGGGTCGGTGCTGGGGCCTGTCCTCTTCAATATCTTTACTGATGACCTGGATGAGGGTATTGAGAGCACCCTCAGTAAGTTTGCAGATGAAACCAAGCTGGCAGGAAGTGTTGATCTGCCTAGGGGTAGAGAGGCCCTACAGAGAGATCTGGACAGGCTGGATCTCTGGGCTGAAGCCAATGGGATGAGATTCAACAAGACCAAGTGAGGGTCCTGCACTTTGGCCGCAACAACCCCAGGCAATGCTACAGGCTTGGGGCAGGGTGGCTGGAAGGTTGTGTGGAGGAAATGGACCTGGGGGTATTGGTCGATGCTCAGCTGAGCATGAGCCAGCAGTGTGCCCAGGTGGCCAAGAAGGCCAATGGCATCCTGGCTTGTATCAGAAATAGTGTTGCCAGTAGGAGTAGGGAAGTCATTGTCCCTCTGTACTCAGCACTGGTGAGGCCGCACCTCGAGTGCTGTGTCCAGTTTTGGGCCCCTCACTGGAAGAAAGACATTGAGGCCTTGGAGCGTGTTCAGAGGAGGGCGATGAAGCTGGTGAGGGGTCTGGGGCACAGGCCTTATGAGGAGCGGCTGAGGAAGCTGGGATTGTTCAGTCTGGAGAAGAGGAGGCTCAGGGGAGACCCTATCGCTCTCTATAACTACCTGAAGGGAGGTTGTAGTGAGTTGGGGATTGGCCTCTTCTCTCTTGTAACTAGTGACAGGATGAGGGAGAATGGCCTCAACTTTCACCAGGGGAGATTTAGGCTGGACATTAGAAAACACTTCTTTTCTGAAGGAGTGGTCAGGCGCTGGAATGGGCTGCCCAGGGAGGTGGTGGAGTCGCCGTCCCTGGAGGTGTTCAAGAAACATTTAGATATAGCGTTGAGAGACATGGTTTAGTGGGGTTATTGGTGGTATGTGGATGGTTGGACTGGATGATCTTGTAGGTCTTTTCCAACCTAGCTAATTCTATGATTCTATGAATACAGCTCCTGTTGTGAGGTGCTTGTCTCCTAGACTTGGTACTGGGAAAAATCCCAGAAGAGAAAAGCAGCAATTTGCCTGTGTGAGAAGGAAGGCCACACCAGTGGCGGCCTGGATCCCAGGCCACTTGGAGCTGCAGACGAGGAACTTGACGGTTCTGAGTCTGCTTATAGAAAGATTTTTTTCTGAGGGACATTTTTATGGACAAGAGGTAAATGTAGCCTTTCTGTCCCTCGACAGTGGGGCAGCCTTGTGCAGGTGATTTGTGGAGGGTGAGGAGGTGATACCCTTCAATTCCTTCTCTCCCCAGATTGCTCATTGGAGGGCTCCCAGGGTGAGCTCAGGGCTTCAGCCCCAGGGCAAGAGATAAAGGACACAGCCTCCAGAAATGGCCTCATTCCAGTTTTAGCAGATATCAAAAGAAAAAAATTAGTCCCAGAGAAGAGACTTCTGCTTCTGGGGTTCATAACCTGGCGGTGATATGGAGCTTCCAGAACCCAGATATGATAGAGGACATTAACTTTCCAGAAACGTCGTTTTTAATCTCCACACATGAAGAACTGGGTCAATTGTGCATGGCCAGAGACAGCAGTTCCTCTTGCACTGTAGCTTGGCATATTGAAGATAACACTTTCTATAAATCAAGACAGGCTGTAAAAAGTGACAAAAACTGTGAAGTTCAGCTTGCCAGGAAACTGTTATCGTGTATGTGTATTTTTTTAGGAAAAAAAAAAAAAACACTTAATATCCACATCCCATTTTGTCAGTCTTTCAAAACCCCTGACAGGGATGTGAATGTTGCTTGGGAGCTAGTACATGTCACAATTATAATTTGTTCTTTTTGAAGAAGGTGATGTCTAAGTTGTTTTTGATGATTACATTTCCTTGGTCTATATTTATTCAAAAGGTGCTTTTCAAACCTGAGAATTGTTTCCAAACAGTATGCATAAATGATTAGCACTGCTTTCATTTGTGCAGTTTGATCCCTAGTCCCTTTAGATGTTAGTCTGGATGTGAAGACGACACCCTGCCTGGTGCAGAAAGAATAGATCTTAACCTTTGCAGCAGCTGAGAGAGCTGGAATGGTTTAACGGTAAAGCCAGCCACTTCCTATAGAATCAGCAACAGACCTGGGTTTT
This sequence comes from Numida meleagris, assembly GCF_002078875.1. Taxonomy (NCBI): domain Eukaryota; kingdom Metazoa; phylum Chordata; class Aves; order Galliformes; family Numididae; genus Numida; species Numida meleagris. Next base: position 103,526,610 of record NC_034410.1, read on the forward strand.
AAAGACCACTGTATTCCTTGAATGTGCTAAGAACGTGATATTTCCCGGCAGAATGCTGTGTAAGCGGCTAGTAAATTCCATGGCTTCAGACTAACAGATTTCCTGTTTCAAGCTGCACTCCCTTGCATACATACAACTTAGTCCCATTCTGCGGCTGCTATGCCACAAACTCAAAATTATCTTCTATTTTTCAAATTCAGATGAAATTTGGTCTATTTAATTGTTTAAGGTCTCTGTAAAGAATCAGGGCATTTCACAGAAGGATCACTAGAACCATAGAATCATAGAATTGCTCAGGTTGGAAAAGACCTTAAAGATCATCCAGTCCAACTGCAACCTAACCATACTGCCCTAACTCTAACAACCCACTGCTAAATCACGTCCCCGAGCACCACATCCAAATGGTTTTTAAACATATTCAGGGATGGTGACTCAACCACCTCCCTGGGGAGCCTGTTCCAGTGCTTAACAACCCTTTCTGCAAAGAAGTTTTTCCTGATATCCAACCTAAACCTTCCCTGGTACAACTTGAGGCCATTTCCCCTTATGAATACTTATCCCAGACATCTGCCTTTGAAAAGAGGGTTCTTCATTGTGCCAGTAAGGAAAGTATTTTGTGAGTGCTGCAATATCTTTTCCATCTATGTGACAAAGAACATCTATGTTTGGATAAAATGACTGTGCATTTTTTCTTTCTTACCACCTTTTGAATTAAAACTACATTATTGGCATCCTTCACCATTTGAAGTCCATTTGCACAGCTTGTCTTGAGGGGAGAGTTTGGACTCTCTTTATTTACTTCAAATGATAGGCAACCACTTAGTGAAAAGCCAAAACCAAAGAGTTGTTGTGCTTTGATTACATGTGTTTTATACTGAAGCCCGTATAACTGTCCACAAATTCAAATATACTTTAGATGTGTATTTATTTAGAAAAAAAATAGGGAACAGATGCTGCAAAAACTAGCATGGGTTCCAAAAATGGTATACAAGTAGAGGGGTGAATTTTAAGACTGAAACCATGAGAAATGTGAAATGAAATTGTTCAGTCTAAGTGAGAACTAGCAGCAGTGTCATCTGAGAGTTTTCATAGTCTTTGCTGGTTTTTGACCAGAGCCTTCCCCTCTGTAGATTCTGTTCCTGGAGCCATTCTTTCTCCTCCCGCATCTGATTGGATACATCTTTCCAAATTTGATGTGTGTTCTGTCCTTTATTTTTGAATAATCACTCTTTTCTTTTTACTTCTGCTGTTATTTAAGGCTACAAAGTAAGTTAAAACTCAGCAGGCACGCTTAATGAAGACCAAAATCCAAAAAAACTGTGCAATATGGGCAGAGTTTCTTCACCTACTGCCAGCACCTTCACATAAGAGGTGAATGCCATTGACACAGATGTTCTTCTGAAATGCAAAAAGGAGCTGGATTGTGTGTTCCCCTTTTGGTGGCAGTGTGCTGTGAAGCACACCTGATACCTCATCACTTTTGTACGCCAACTGCAAAGCTGGAGGAAGGAAGCACATTCTGCAGTTTTACCACAGGGGAGGAAATAGCAAGTGGCTGAGATCAGAAGTACTGAGGGACAATGCTGCACCAATACGCAGGGAGATGGGGAATGGCACAGCTGGAGTCATGCCAAAGGTATCTGGTGACACTCCAGTGTTTATGTGGTGTTGCTGTGAGGGTGGGAGGAAACACTGCTGTGACATCTTTAGTGCCCTGGTAAAGCCATCCCTAGCCCTTTAGCTTCCTCTTCTCCTTAAAGAAATTAAAAATGTCCTTCAGATGTCTACTGTTCATCTATTTTAAATTATTTGTAAATCCTTTGCTGAATTTTGGCTTGCATCAGAAGTGGGCTGAATGAAGCCAGGAACCAGAGCTGTGAGACAGACCAGATAGAGTCTGCATAACATGTACCCCTTAGAGATAATTAGTGTCGTCTTTTAAGAGCAGTAACAGAATATGAGCTGTAATCTTGATGCTCTTAGATTGTCAGTTTGGCTCCAACTAAGCTACCATTTAAGGCCAGTTTGCAAATGGGGTAGGAGTGCTAGAAAAGATAATTGACGATTGCTGCTTTCATCTATCACTTCCCAGCGAATGATTTTTTATTTAATTCCTGCTAATGTTTGTCAACAGTTTTCTCACGGATCTTTTTGTATTCCTTTTTGATCTTTCTTTGCTCTGGCAAATTTACCTTTTAAAGAAATTGTGTTTCATTCCACAGGCCCCGCCAGAGGGACATCTGTGATGGCCCGGGTGAGAGCTGCCTCTAAGTTAGAAATACTGTAAAGGAGCAAGTGCACAACCCCAGGGCTGTGAATTTCAACACCTCTCCTGGTAGCACACGAAAGGCAGTATTGTTTCTGAAAGTGCAATAGTATTTTAAAAATCCAATTAAAGATCTTACGTTCAAGATATCTTGTTTTCTGTTCTAAATAATCGGCAGTTTACAGTAAAACTTTGTCATCCAGGCAAAAGCTTGAAGTTAAGAGAAACATTATGTGATCTTAGAATCCATTATGCATCTTTTTATTTATTGAAGGCTTGCTGTAGAATCTGCTTGTTTCCGAGGAATGAAAATTGCTTATTATCCTGGATAATGAAAGAGAATGTCGTCATCTATAATTGTTAGTTTAGGATACTTACTGTACCCTTCTATTATAAAGTGGTTTGCATAAAAATGGTTCAGTTAAGGAAGCAGCTTTTAAGGTTTTTCAGAAAAAAAAAGAAGGATTTGTATATAAGTGAAGTTTATGCATTTTTGACTGCAAAATGTATTGGAACAAGTTTCTAATTGACAGATTGTAATTTGAATATGTGTGCTATCTGCTGAGTGCAATCCATGAATATTATAATCTTTTTTTTTCCAGTGACTACAGAAATATGCTTCTATATATACTTAAGTATATAAATAACCCACCTGTCTATGTGTATATGTCTGTCTGTGTAGGTGTACTATATATGGCCTTATTGCTTTTTTAACATAGAAATTGCTGTATCTAGACATTTTGTCAAATCTATTCCTTGCTTTATATTCCCTGATTAGTTTCTTGCAAGATAACATTTATGGGTATGAAGGTTTGCATTAACATCCTCTGCCTGAGTGTGACAGCTCTGTAAACAGCAGCTGTATGGGGTCAGTCATGAGATCTAGAAATCAAAACTATACGGGCTGTAGTCACGACTCATGAGATGAATGCTATTTGCTGGAATGGACTGCCAGACAGCCTATGTTTGAAAAGCTGCATTAGACTATATGTCACACTTTCTACAGCAGTAGTATTTGACACACACACATAAAGGTATATATACATAAAAAAAAAAAAAGAGGAAAAAAAAAAGAAAAAAGAGATTATCTACTCCAAACTCAAAGAAGAAGATATCAAAATCATTCAGCTAGAAGGAGAAAGGAAGAAATGTTTGTGCCTAAGGGGTTGGAAAACGACCTAAAACCTCACGAACATCAGGTATGCAGAGCTGTGAGCTCTTCCTACAGTTGCAAAAGTGGGCGTTAAAGCTGTGGCTGCAGTCAGCCAGTAACAGTCTATGTCTGCACGGACAGAAAATCCTCAGGGCTGGGACAGTGAACCCAAAGAGCTATGAGGGCTTTATGACAAAGAAAATAGTAAAAAAGGAGTGTTAAAATTGTTATCAGCATTCAGGGTAAGAGCTCACATTAAACTCTCCTCCTGCCATCACTCATGGACTTTTCACCTAAGCCAAGATAGCCTCCATCCATCTCACTGACACGTCCTGCCAGGCTCAGGGTAACTCTGCTGCGCTGTGGATATTGTCGCAGGGATGTCAGACTGGGGGAAGCAGGCTGCAGAGTGATTGCGGCTCATTTCTAAGCTCACACACGTGCTGCTCCCCCACGGTTAGCAGGTAGAACGTGTCCCTTTGAGCACGCAGGCACAGCTGGGAGCCAGCTTTTGACTTCTGTCAGTGTCTAATTGAAATAATGCTAATTCTAGCAATATAATTATGAATTTGTAAAGCAAAACAAAACAAAAAAAGTGTTCAACGCGATGCTTAGCATTTTATTTATCTATAGCTTCTCCTCACCTTCTGACAACTACGGGAAATTTCTGCAGCAAAACTGTCCGTGGCAGCTCTTCAAACATTTAGGTGGGGTTTGCAATTTAATAAGGCTGCAAAAACATCTGTTCTTTTCTGGGCTCTCCACATTTCTGGTTCTTCCAAATTGCAGCCTACTGAAGGCACATCTCCCAAACCCCTCAACAACTCTGTGTACAGCCTCTGATGTACTCAAACATCTTTGCACGCTGTGCTGAGCTTTCCAAACCATTTCAGCCCTTCTTCCCGTGCTTTATGCAGACCCTAATTCACTGATTTCATGGTGTGCAGGAGTGATGCTACTTTGTGAAAAGCTAGAAAGAAATTCCCCTGGTATGGCATTTGACAAGTAGCTCTCCTTATATTTCAGAACTTTTGGGTTTCCATCTAATTAGGTTGAACATTGCTGGGAAGTAGGCACCACGCTGTGTTTGCCTGCTTGCATGAAGCCAGACACTCTCCAGCACTACTCAGGTGCTTTACGAAATAAAGATTTATTTATTTATTTCCCCCCCGAGGAGATGTGTGTGTGTGTGTACGGGGGGAGGGAATAAGAGGAATTTGCTCATCCCCAAATTCAAAAGCCTTATAGAAGAGCAGAAGGATTCATACTCCAGCAATTAAATTGTCACAAGTTGAAAAGCTTGGATACCTTTGATTTATGGTACCTCTATTGTTTTATTAGGGTATCAGATAGGAGGGATCTTCTTCGTAGTATAACAATAGCTATGAAATTGATCTTCAGGGGGAGGTAATCTTGACAGAATTTGCAACAAGAGAATGTGCAATCCCTTTCTGAAGCCATTTGATGTTATGAAAACTGGATGCTGTACCTGTGCTGATAGAAAAAAATGTAATTTCAGGAGAGTCCTTGCTCAGCTGTATCTTCTAGTATTTCAGCCTGCAGGCTGTGCACTGGACTAGTGTCCAGAGACAAGCAGAAGGTGGTCTGTAAAACAACTGCAAAATGTCAGAGTAAAAACCTTACTTTCACCCTTTTCCATGTATTTGACATTTTTGTGTCACTACCTGCTTACAGCTGCTGTCAGCATTTTTGTTGGGCATGTGCATAAAAGAGGGTTCATCTTGTTTTTCTTTTACCAAAAAAAGGTTAACATGATGCTGGAATTGAAGGAGGTCAAGAAATACAACCCTTTGTAGGATTTGTGTGCACATTCACAGAAATTTTCATGCACCTACACAGTCTGCAAGCATTACATGTCTGTATTTGAACCTGGACCTAAAGTTTTAGATTCAAAAGCCATCACTTTATCTTTCAGCTCCCCTCCAGGGTCTCCAGCACCATATGGCCAGCACTTGTCACAGGTGGCAGGCATTTGGCTCCTTCATAAGCACTGCTCCAGCTGTACCTACAGGCTTCTAGAGCTTGAAAGAAACTGCTCCTTTGGGCTCACTCCTCAGGAGGTTCTGCTTGAGTTCCTCCTGTTGTCTGGATTCTGGAATCTTGGCAATGTCTGCAGAGTTGATCTTCAAGGTTCCTAGAGATGTTGTGAATCTCACCTTACACGGCTCCCACATCCAGTGGAGTTTCACCGTGCTGTGGGGTAGAGCAGGTTTTACTCTAGTTAGGGATGTTCTGCTACACAGTTTAAAGCATTAGGCTGCCTTCAGCCCAGCACAGGAGGGAGGGAAGCTGGTTAGGTCTGAATGTCGTTACCTGGAGTGATTATTTCAGAAGCAAGGGTGGGAGCTTGATTAAATTATCATATTTTAGGCTGATAAGGAAATGGTCCTAACTAACAGCATCAACTATTCCAATTTACTTGATCTGAGCCATTGGGGTCTAGGTCAGCAGGTCATCATCAACTGAGAGAGGATGATCTCTACTTTAATGAGGAAAAATGGCTTATTTTTGTCTTACAGATGGCAGCGGATATGACTCATATCAGTGGATATGTCTATCTGGTATGTATTTTTCCTAACAAGGTAATTTGGCTACCACTTTCCAGAATTTCATGCCCTTCCCTATGGTTCCAAAGTTTGCATGTACTCTGACCATATACTGTTCTATCACATTTAGGAGAAAGGAAAAGTAAAATGTAGAGCCACAAAAAATTTTGCCTATGTTTGGGAAGGTCTTGTTGTTTCAAATGACAAAAACATCAATGTGACAGCAACTTGAAGTCCTTATGTTGCCATTTGCTCTTCATTATTTTTTTCTGGCAATACTCCAAACTGCAAAGGGAAGGGAACCAGAGAATGCTCAGACAGCATTAGGACTATTTGTCTGTGTATGGAGCTAGTGTGACTTTTAGCAAGTTATTCTGAGAATGATGGACTTTTTGACAACTAATGTTAATGGGTTTGTATCTTTTACCCATTTGTGAGCTCTGTCTGGGATCTTAGACTGCGGTGATCCCACAGTGTACATTTCCTGGTGTCTGGTAAGTCAGCTTTTGTTTTGCATGTGGTCCCTCGGGCCTCTGCTGCCTGTTTATGTGAAACTTGCAGAAAATTATTGGTGAGATTTCTACCCTTCTTCACAGTTGAGGTGAGCCAAGGGATCCAAATGCATGCATGCACACTTGTACTTGATGTGACTGCACAAACCGTGTTTCCAGAGGGAATTAGGCCACAGCGATATGATGACTCTAAGGCCATGAAGAACTTCAGTTCAGAGATCTTGCAAGATAACAGACTCAGAAGCAGGAGATGTCCTCTATTTAATTTTTACATGTTGATTTTAAGTTCTGTTCAAAAAAGTTACTTTACTTTTCATTTTCTTAAAGTATTATGTATTTTTTGTACAGTTCTTTTAAGCAAAATGTCAGTCTCTAGACATTACCAGCCAGAGAGCCCTCCTGAGTACACTGGATTGGTCTGAAATACGGCACTAGCTATTTCTTCCCTAAATGAGTTTTAACACTATCAATGACAGTAGAGCACTTGCTGTTTTCAGGCCCTGTCACAAAGGCACTGAGTTTTATTTGAGCTTTGTTAGGTTAAGTTAAACTGAAGATAAAGTGAGGAACAAAACATACATGAGATTATGTTCATACAGGTCTATCTGAGAGAAGAAGATGAATCAAGATTTTATGTGCATACTTGAGAAGGTCATTTCAAGACACTTTTATCCAGATTTCTAAGGAGTGTGAGTTACATAGCTGCAGTGTATACTGGTGTCCTCTCCAAGACCTTTCAAAGCATCTGGTAATTTCAAGCAGATCAAATCGTAAAGATCTAACAGATAATAGACCAAATGTGTGCAATCTTTCCATTGCTCACAAGTGAGTATATGCTTGTGAGTAAAACTTTCCTTCTATCTCCTTCTCTGGTCTTAGATTGGCACGGTTGAGTGAAGTGCTTTTAAATAGCATCTTCCCTCCCATTTTCCTCATGTTCCTGGAGCTGCCGACCGTGCCAGACCACTTCTCACAGACAGTGAGTGCGAGCACTTGAGTACACAGCAATTTCACACCAGTTGAACAGTATTGCAGATGTAATGTTAAAAAAAGGGATTTCTATGCGTATGATGTCTTTTCCCTTTAAGAGATGACCAGGCAGGTTTTTCAGCAGAAGCCAGATTACTTGTGGAGAAATGCTGCGGAAGAAGGGAAACGGATTGTTGCCTAACTGGATTAGAGCATCACCTGCTTTCTGGACAGACTTTGATACACAGTGAAACATGGTCTGGAGGCAATTCTGCTTTATGCCAATGCAAAGCACAACCTCAATAGTTTAAAGGCACATGTACGTATGTATACATAACCCGTGTGTCACAGATCTGGCTAAGCTCCCTGGCTAGACATTGTCCAGACACAAGAACATGTGTGCTTTAAGCCTTGAAGTCTGAACAAAATCTGTATAGCCCTGGGATTAACTTCAATCCTTGAGATTTGTCCTTACTCCAGATTACCTTTTCCCAAATTTTAGCCAGCATGAGCATGCTGTTCTGCAACTCATTTCTCAGATGCATGTGGTGATGTAAACAAGTTATTGTCTGCTAAATAGAGCAAGAAAATCTTCCTGCTTACCTAAAATGATAACTCCTGTTTATACTCCCAGCGTGACTTTCTGTGACAACCTAAGATGCTGCTGCAGCTCATGAATTTGCTTTTGTTTGGCTGCTCCCCCAGGAAAGTCACCTATTCCCTTTTCAGATACACTCATCTCTTCTTTCTTCACTTCTCTCCCTCTCTCTCTGCTTTTTATTTTTTTCATGCCTGGCTTCCACATCATTGTTTTGCCTGTAGTAACTCTTCCTGGCTCCAAACTCCCTCTCCATGGAGAAGTGATCCTCTTAAACTTCAGTTTCTCACTGTCCCCAGTGTTTTCTTCTCAGCAGATAACCATTAAGATTTAATTACTAGCTGGCATCTCTACTCTGGAAAGGCTGTAGTGCAGACCTTGGTCAGCAGTACATGTGCATGGGGATATCCCAAAGTACACCTGACTTCTTAGTAACAACTTCATAATATCAGCCAGAGCTAATAGATTGTGCACAGACTTTCCTCTGCTTGAAATGTAAAACACCGCTTCCTTAATGCCCTGCAATGCAGCTATACAAACACACAAATTTCCTTCTTCCTCTAGCTCATTTGCTCTGCTCTCAAGCACCAATTTAGAATGACCGATCTGGTTTTAATCCAGATGGCTTGATGCTGTGGTCTCTCTCCCTCTTGCTAACCACCCTCTCTGCTCCTTCCCCTGCAATTTGTCTGCACTCTGTGGATCTGGTTTACAACCTTTGGGTAGGAAAGGCATTCTGCTCCCTGACTGGATAGCTGACATTTGTGCTGCCATTGTCTGCAAGTCTTTCAAGTCACTCGTAGAGACACGGTGCTTAAAGGCTGCTCCTCTGGGAATGGCATTAGAGCGGTGCTGATTGTCTCACGATGTGGCATCACTCCTATAGGTAGCAGGTATTTTCCTGGCAGCTTGTCTTAACCTTTGAGTGGAATAGCATAGCTGATAAGGGGTAAGGAGCTCTGAAATGCATTAGTAGAGCTCTGTGAGGAAACATACGCAGCATCTGCCTAGCTACAGCTCTGCCCAGTATTGTAATCAGGATATTGATAATCTACTGAGTACTTCTGAGACTTAAGGAAAAAAGCCAACAAACCACCACCAAAACTGCTCACGCTCTCAAGATGTACGTGTGAAGATAATGAATATTATTATCCTCTCTTTAAAGACAGAGAGCCTGCGTGTAAATGATTTACCAAGGGCCCCAGAGGAGTCCGTGTTTGACTAGGGAGCTGAACTTTAATTGTACCTGACTTTAATCCTGTGTTCTGACTGTACCTCCCTCATTACCTACCTGTCCATTTTCATTAGCACTTATATCCATCACACTCATTAATAAAACTGAGAGGGTGTTTTATCAAGGCTACAAAACAAGAAACTTAATCGAGACCTAGACTTGAAATGTTTACTCGCCTCTAACACCCATTGCCTAAAATTGCTGTCATTTACACTGAATGCCAGCTACGTTATGACATTAACCATGACATACTTAATGTCAGCCATTAACCTCAGGTTATGGTCACAGAATCACAAGTGACTGAATTACTGTTTTTTTAAAAGACTACTGCCTACAGCTGGAAATTACTGTCCCTGGAGATGACAGTCCTGTGACAGCTTAAGGCAATCTTAGTAACCACATCCATGGTTCTGCCTCCACTGGCACCTCCAGAAAGTTATTCCATTCCTCATTTTTGGCACCAGCACCTGCAGAATGAAAATGTTCAGAGAGAGAAAATCACCCACAATTTTTTTTTTTTTCTAAGAACTAGTTTGGCTCTGGGAACTGATTTGCTCACAAGTCAGTCACAAAATGGTGCTAGCACATCAGAGGGTGCAGAATCGTTGTGTGTTCTGGTTTACATTGCTTTGAGCAACCTGCATGAAAAATAGATTAACTTGGGCACCACTGAAAACTGGTTGAGAATGGACAAATGATCAGCATCTCTTTCCAGCAAACTGCATAAACCTTATGCAACTAGCTGCTTCTAGTTGCTAGCTCAACAGAGATTGTTCTACTGTGCCTGCACACTTGTACTGGTCTTGGGAACAGTGGCTGTAGAGATTATTAGCAGTCTAATTGCCAGCTCTGGTAGAAGCTACTGCCTGGGCTGATCAAGTGTTATCTTCATTTGGTGGGTAAAATTCAAAAAATAAATATATGATAGACTAAATTGCTGTCCTTGCTTAGGGGTATCTCAGGACTAGACATACAACTTTGCTGCCTATTTGACATGGATAGCATTTTGCAGAGGAGATAGGGAAAAGAGGCTGGGAAAATGTCTTCTTCAGCTTACATGGATAAGAATCCTGTCAGTGTCCTTGTTAATGGTGCAACATGGCTAGCATCTCTAGCAGTGGCTGGGGGGGGAGGTTTCACTTAAGAAGAATGTATCCATGAAGGGTCATTTCAGCTGCACTGAAATCTTGGAAATACTGAGAAAATAATGAGTGAACTTTTATTTGCTGAAGAATAGAATTTCATTTTGACTGGTATAGTTTATGAGTTTGGATCAAACTTGGTTAAAGAGTTTTGACAGAAGAAAAGAGAAAAAAGAGAAAAAAATTTTTTAATTTTAATTTATAAGATATTTCCCTCTATTTTCAGAATTGTTATTTAAACAAACTCTCTTTTTCTCTACCCTTACCTTTTACCTAGGGGTTTTACAGCATTAGTTTAGGAGCTCTTATTGCAGCTGTTCTGTTTGGAATAACTAACTAAATATTAATTTGAACAGAAGTTGTTTAACTGTCAGGCTATAAAATCAGTTTCTCTTCCTCTCGCTCATTTTTATGACAAAAGACTGAGCTGGATTAAAGACCAAAGGACTTTCAAACCTGCAAAGAATTCTTAATTCTGCCTCAAATGTAGCTTCTTACTACAGCTTTGGGGATCTAAGATGTTACCAGCTGACCTTAAGAGCTTCTTCTGCTCATCTGATCTCTTACACAGAAATCAAATTTCATCTGCTTCCAGACTGAGGCTGTTAATGAAGCTGAAAAAACTATACCAAACCAAACCCTGACTAAACAAAACCAGCATCAAATTCAAAAACAATGATTTCTTGGAGCAGCTATAATACCTGGAAGAGGGTCCCTATGTAGTTTGATAAGTGCCATAGTTTAGGAAAGGGGTGGAGAGGATCACATGGTCAAAAATGTGCCATTGATCCCATAACTTGTGTTCGTTTAAACTGTTGTGCAGCTGGATGTCATGAAACAGCAGGTCTGGCTATGGAACACGGTTTGGGGAGGCAGGAGTTGGGGGTGGCAAGAAAACCAGCAGGGCAATGTCCTCATTCCGGTGGGACATGGACCTGTGGTGCCCCAGCAGAAGAGCAGTGCATGTCTGGTGTCAGTACCAGGGTGAGACACAGCCCGACCACCAGGCAGGTCCATAGTGATGGGGCAGGTTCGAGGACAAGCTTGGGCACTGAATCAGGGTCAGATCAGTGAGGTGTGTGGCCAGCACAGGCACACTCACAGGAAGCCTGGGCAAATGGAACTTATAGAGTGTGATGGTGCCCACTCAACCAGGCGTTGGATGCCAGAAATGAGGCCATAAACACCTGGTGTAAGTATATAGCTGTATTATTCAGCTGAGATCCCTCTCTCCCCTGCTCACTCCTGTTCATTGCAACCTCACTGTTCAATTTCTGATGCTTTCAGCCATGCTCATGGGCAATAAGTCAGGCTCTCAATCAGGCCCGTGAAGTCATGCATGTTAAAAAACCAACAAAACGACAGTAAAGAACCTCCGCAAACTTTTTAATCATCTGCAAAGAGCTATTCACAAAACATAAATAAGTACTTGTTGGGAAGAATGTTGAGAACACAGGAACTTCTTAAGTTGCCTTCACTGACAAATGAAAATGTACAATCTAGGCAAACCTTCAGGCATAAAGAAGTCCATTGTGTACTTAACCTCTTAATATTGATAGTCCTCTTCCTGTTACACTACATGTGTTTAATTTGCCAACAGGTAACATGTTCTTATTCTGCATCAACAGCATTAGTAAAGAGCATTAAAATGCTTACAAGAAAACTATGTCAAGGACAAAACAAAACAAAACAAAACAAAGCCTTAAAAAAAAAAGTAAGGAATAGGTGGGCATTTGTGTGAAATTGCTTCCGTTCTCTGCCTGTCATGATGTTTTCAAGCTCGTGAAATGTATTTCAGTACTTCAGGTCATTTTATTTAGGTCAGGTTCCATAATGTTACGCAGTTAATGCATAAGACTAATAACAACACGGACTGATGATTGTCAGTGAGATGTAACTTAGAAGGTACATAGAAACAAAAGTACTTTCCTTGGAATGTGTTGAGGAGAAGATTTATTTGACATATAAATATATTATATAACTTGAATGTGCCGCATTGTTACCACTAACAGAAAAAACAGCAACAACTTTTACTGCCTGAAGTTTTGTCTGGCATTGCACGATAATTATCTGACCTATCTCTCAGGTCACTGTATGCTGTGGTTTCATTGCAAGTTGTTTGAAACCACTGTAATTATTAAACATATTATGGCTGCATAGTGTTATAGGGTTTTTTTTTTTTTCATAGCAAGATCTTACAAAAAATAAAATAAAATCCAAGTGCATTTATGGCCCCAATGTCTATGAAGCTAACAAAACACCTTGGAGTTACACTATTTTAATCCCAAATATCTACCAGTAGATAGAGAGAAAGCTCTAGATTTGACTGTGTTTTGTAGTTCTGCAAAGTTTTCTTCTTTCCCTTATCAAGGCTGCAGAATGCACACAGCAGTAGATACGCTTGACATTATCTGTAGGAGGATAGAAGCCCACACAGCAGCTAGTCTGTACTGGACAAATTTGAAGCTATTGAGAACTGTTTCAGTCCCTTCAAAATGTTACCACACGCACTTCAGGGGCTGTGGTACTTTCTGGCCTAATTTAATCACTGCAATGTGGAAGATAATCTTTCAGACTATCACACAGCGTAGGATTTGGGTCTGGCACCCTTCAGTTTTGAACTTCAGTGGTCCAAGACAGCATCCCTTACAAAAACTAAATCCAAATATAAAGCTGATTATCACAAGTTTAAAAACCAAAAATGTGCAGGAGAGAAAAAAAGCAAGAGTGTCATTGCTTAATATTAAACTGTATGTTGTTCAAGATTTTGACAGTGGAACAGAGACTTTTTCCTTTGCTGAAGACAATATATCAGGGACAGTACTGATAAATAGTTTAATGAGGTACGTATCTTATGATTTTCTGTGATTCTCCCATCTTTTCCCACTAAACAGAAATCTGCAGTTACAGAAAATAAGGCATTCAGTGAAGAAAAAATAAATCCATATTAGCTAACAAGTGTTGAATAATATGTGTTCAAATCCAAGTTAGAGACGTATGCTGTCTTTTAATGTGTTTAAAGCTTTTAACGTGTAGAGTGGTATCAAAAAAACATTAATAAATAAGACTGCTGTCATGGAATAAGTATAATCACAGCCTTCAAATGTGATATATTTTTTATGTAGAAAGCTGAAGTGTGACTAGATTCAGATGCCTGTGTGACGGATTGCTTAGAAATGAAGTAGATGTCTCTTCCAGGCAATAAGCTCCACTCAGCTTCTTTTTAAGATTCTTTGTTAAAGTAAACACAGAGGTTGTCCTCCACTCACTGCCATGGTAGTTAATTAGCTAACAGTCATTCAAAATGTTGAAGTTGTCAATACAATGCTTCATTTGGATGAAAACAACCTAAAGAAGGTTTATGTTCTCCAAAGCTTCTTTCCTACAATGTCAGTCTAATAAAAGCCATGAATCTTCTCTCTTTCATTCCTTTTGAACATCACAACTGCAACAAGACTGCTACAGTGGGTAAAGACAGTTAACTATATAGGCTCACCAACTGATTAGGTAATATAGATGTTATTAACATTAGCACACAGTAGAAATTTAATGTATGTAGTTATGAAGCAGAAAACTAAGAGTAGCTTTTAACATTTCAAACATTTGTAACAATGCATCTGAGTTCAATTTGAATGTCTATTTTTACTGCCTCTCACATGTTTTAGGGTGGGACAATTCCCACACACTGTGGAAAAAGGTGACGGTGGCTGTTAAAAACAGAGACGTGCCTTCTAATTAGAGGTATTCAGGTATACATCTTGCTGTGAATAGACTAACTTTTCTTGAGGAAAAAATAGAGCCATAATACATGCATTAGGGGTGATATAGAATAATAAATGTTTAAGAACAAGGCTGTATATTACTTCACTGAAAACTGCATTTAATCAAGGTGTTTCAACACATAAACTTGTTCCAGAGACCACTTCTTCTCCAAAATTATAGTTTCATATATTATTTCTTATCAGACAAATTTCTGATGACTTAATTGGGAAATACATTTTCCTTTAGGCAATGTGGACATGTGATCAGCACATATCAAACTGAAGCTGGAAAATATAAACAGTTTATGTGAAATTAGAGCTGTAGTGTAATAGGTATTTTGTATACTTATACCAAGGTAGAGATTGTAGCAGGCACGATATTAAAATGTACAATTATTTTATTGCTAGATCTTCATTCTAAGCAGAAAAAAATGAAGGCAAAATTAATTTAATTTATTCTAAATGTTCAGTATTTTTTCCACTTGATAAACTATGCCCATAAAATTAATGGAGATTCATCTCTCTCCTAAAATTCTCCTTTTAATTCTGGAATTATATATTTTGCCACAAACTTGAGGAGAAATTAAGAAGCTGAAAGTGCTTTGATTCAGTAAAGGGATTTTAATCAGAACTATGTAAAAGATTAGTCAATAAAATGATAAACAGAATATTTCAGAATACATAAGTTGCTCTGAAAGTAGTGCCTCCTATTAGTTTCCACTGAAAATACAACAGATATAAAGAGCTCAGTAACACTGTTTGATACAGCAAAAAGAGAACATTCTTTCTCAACATTGTCACCACCATTTGTTATACATTTTTGCCAGTGATGAGCAAGAGCCTGAATGCTGTGATCGTAAAAATCTACACCAGCAGAGGTGATCCACTTTTTCACAGCACAGATGACACTGTTGCTAGGAAATGTTGCCCATGGAGTCCATCTTTCATTGGCCCAAACAGAAATCAGAAGGCACCAAATTCGAACTATACAGTGGGTGTGGTAGGACAGTATGGCCAAGGTTGGCAATGTTCTCCACAGTCTTTGAACTGGTGTGGGGCCTAGTGTTACCGTGTTGCAAGAGAAAGATTGGCTTCTTCTCTGGCCTTACTCTGGAAGTTTGAGCCTTCAGCTTAGTCAGCATCACGATGGAGCAGTCAGAGTTGATGGTTTGACTGGGTTCCAGGAAATCCAGAGGAATCACCTCTTTCCTATCCCAAAAGACAGTGCACATCTCTTTACCCACTGAGGGCTGTGTCTTGAACTTTTTCTTCAATGAGGAATACACACATGGCCATTCCATGGACTGCTGTTTTGACTCCTGCTCATAGTGGTGACACCATGACTTGTCACTCATCACTTGTAATGATACAATTCAGGAAACTGTCACTCTCAGCTTTGTCTTGGTTCAATAGGTCTTGGAAAACTTTTTGTTTCTCTTTCTGTGTGAGCACTCCTGGGGAGCAGCTGGCTCAAACTTTGCAATATTTCTGTGTTGCCATCATCATTTCTAGCTCACTGAAGCAAATATTCAGCTCTGTACATGGTTCCATGGCCATAATCTGCCGATTCCCATGTATAAGCTAATTGAGATGGTCTTTGTTTCCTGAAGTAACAGCTGTCCATAACCATCTAGAAAGTGGCTTGTCTTTCACATCACTGCCACCACTGCTGAAACGCACCAGCCACTGCCTCACTGTGTTCACATACACTGTTTGGTCTCCATAAATGTTCAGCAAGTGTCAATAAATGTCAATGGGTGCAATTTTTTCTTCATGGTGGAGTTCAGTGACACACCTTTGCTTCTTAAGCTCTTTCATGTCAGACACCGTTTTGTCAGACTGCCTCTCTGCTGCCATCTGTCACATGGAAACAAAATGTAATGGAATATTGGTAGGAAGGTTCAACCTCTACTGCCATACCACCAACATCTGCCTCTGATGTTATGGGCCAACACAAAATAGGAGGCATTGCTTTTGGAGCATCCCTTGTATTACTCTATGGCAGAATATTATTCTTATTGCATCTTGATATAATACTATTTCTGCTTTGCAATGTTACAAAATAATGTGAAAACAATTAAGAACTTACATAGATTAAACTTAAAGTCTTCAAAGCCCAAAATAATATTTACCTCATGAGTTTGGATTTGTTTTGATAAGATAACATCCTGAGATTTTTATGAACGGTATTTTCCTGGTGCACTTATAATAAGAAATCCCTTACCCAGGATTTGTCTCCTGATGCAATGCTTATGTTTGTGAAAAACAGAAAAGGAGAAATTCAATTCATCATTCACTCTGTCCACAGAATTCCAGATGATGATCAGCAAAGCCAGTTATCAGGCACACACTGGAAGACATTTAACCTGTGACACCACTGCTATTTCAGACCTCAGCCTTCCCCACAAAAGTTGAACTAGTAAATTTATGTCAATTTTACTGTCAAAAAGAAGAGTTGGGTTTTTTAACATATGCTAACAGTCGCATGTTATTAAATATATATCTATCTATTAGTAGCTGAATTCTCAAAATAGCAAGGATATTTTGAATGCAGATCATGGAATTACAACTGGCAGAATTTTTTTTCCCCCTATGCAATATGGTGTTCCAAAGATTATATGAAACTAGGCTGTGTTTGCTTATGTAATTATCCAAATTATAACATTGTATTTGAATTCTAGTAGCATGACTTGAACTACATAGTATTATTCAAGGTGAGGAAGGACACAGTAGGGCTCATACTGAAACACATAAGCAGTTCTAGGGTGCATCTCTCCCTTCTTTTCCTTCTGAACTTCAACTTTATGGTGGGACAAAATCATACACACAAACACTTACTGCAGATTTTCTGTAAATTTAGACTATGATTTACTGGATACGTGAGGAAGGAACTGTTTTAAAATTTTTTGTCTGAACAAATGAAGTGGTCCTGGTGCAATACATGAATGCTACCTCTATATTAATAACTGCCCTTCTGTAGTGATGGTGACTCACATTCTAACCCCCATACGAAGGGCATTGCATAGTTTAGATATGGGAGAAAAGACAGGCCAGGTCTATATTTGTGGCAATTCCCAGCTGACTTTCCCACTAGGGACAGGAATAATTAGCATAAATAGATTTTTAGTTCTTTAATGTCTCTGACAGTATATTGTAGTGAGAATACATTTTCAGAAAATCATACAATTTGTTATAACATTTTTATGTTTTATATATGATTTATTACTACTTATTATTTATGATGCCTTTTTCTATTGTGAATATATTTGCACTGAAATACTCTTTAGGGAAGGGTTGCCTCAAAGTGGAAAATGAAGTAACTGCAAAGTGACTGTTCACAGCACAGAATATGCCTATTATGTAGTCAGACTACATCTATTGCATTTCAATGTATAGCTCTGTGATTTGGCTTACTTCCTAACCAGTTTCTGTCTATAAAAATGACATGTTCAGTGGCAGGGCTGTCTGCTAGCTGTGATGTACAATAAGGTAAAGGTCTGTTCAGATTAAAAGTTTTTACCTGAAATCCTTGTGTGTAAAATGAATGTATTTATCTAATCAGATTTCCCCATGTGAGCGGAGTAAATAGGTATAGTTAGATGTTTGCAAAATGACTATACAGAGATGGTCAAGCAAGTGCAAAATAGCAGACTATTTCTCAGACTATGACCACATACAAGTTGACCATATGGGAGTGTATGAACACCTTCCATCATCAAAAGAATGGCTTACTAAACCTTCAGTTATATGACAGACCCCGTTAACCTTCTCGATCACAGAATATCTTCACTTACACAGTCACCATTTCTGATGCTGGAAAAGCAAATAATATTTTGTTCTATGTACTCGTTGATGATAATGAAAATTTATGTTGTGCTATTTATTCATAGCAAGCCCTTAAAGCTGCAATCTTTTATGCATTGATGCTGATTTGCAACCAGAAGTTAAAGATGAATAGTTTTGTTTAAATGAAATAAGGGGGAATTTTTTCTAGGAAAGGCCAACAATAGTGGAACAGTGGAAAGGCCAAGAATACAGAGAAATCTGCTCTTCAACTGTCCTTGTCCATCTTTCAGCACACATTAAATTGTATGGACTTTTTTCTCTGGAAAATCTGGCAATTGAAAAAGACAATGTCAAGCCAAGCAATATATATGGACAGATTAAGTAGTGTTCTCTGGTTGCTTTATGCTGTTTTACTAATGCAAAACAGCCATAAACCCAGCCAGATTTATGGCAGCTTTGTTTGCTAGAGCAATGAAAAAGCAGCCAGTGTGTCGCAGAGAAAATGGCCCGTATGCCATGGCCTAGATTTTCAACAATAGAAACCTAAATCCACATTTAGGTGGTTAAATAAGTGGCCTGGTTTTCTGAAGTGCTGAACCTCTGTATGTCTGTCCCACTGAGCCATTAAAAAAGAAACTTGAGTTTCTTCTTTTCTGAAATGTGAGGTTACTATCTGCAACACGTATGCAATGGCTGTGGTATCAAACTGCTTTGCATCTGGTAGGTGTTGTGACATCTGCATCTGGTAGGTGATGTGAAGAGCAAGGGATGCATTGTAAGGTTTGTCATTACAATAGATGAGGTGCACTGCTATGTCCAGAGCAACATGGAGAAGAGCTGGCTGAGTGACTCTCAGTGCTTGAGACTGTGATAGCTCTGATTCAGTGTTCAGCAACACAGAAAATCAGAATGTGTGTGTGTGAGCCTAAAAATGCATCTACAAGAGTAATCTGTAGAATCATAGAATCACTTGAATTGGAAGGGACGCTTAAAGATTGTCTAGTCCAGTTCCCCTGCAGTGAACTGGCTGAACAGTCTCACCTTGAGTGTCCCTATGGAAGGAACATCCGCCACCACTCTGATCAACCTGTTCCCGTGCCTCACAACCTTTACTGTAAAAAACTTTTTTCTTATATCCAGTCTAAATCTCCTTTCTTTTAGTTTGAAACCATTTCCCCTTGTCCTATCCCTGTTAAAGAGTCTGTCCCCTTCTTTCTTATATCCCCCTTTTAGATCCTGAAAGATCTCTCTAGAGCCTTCTCTTTGCCAGTCTGAACAGCCCCAGCTCTCTCAGCTTCTCCATGTAGGAGAGGTGTTCAGTCCCTTGGATCATTTTTGTGGTCCTCTTCTGGATGTGCTCTAACAGGTCTATGTCTCTCCTGTACTGAGGATTCCACATCTGGATGGAGTGCTCCAGGTGAGGTCTCACCAGCACGGAGCAGAGGGGCATGATCATCTTCAACCTGCTGGCCATGCTTCTTTTGATGCAGCCCAGGATATGGTTGGCGTTTTGGGCTGTGAGGGCACCCTGCTGACTCAAGTCCAGCTTACCATCCATCAGTACCCACAGGCCCTTTTTGGCAGGGCTGTACTCCTTACATCCCTCAGCTTGTATTGATAGTGAGGCTGCCGTGACCCAGGTGCAAGACCTTGCACTTGGTCACTTGGTCTTGTTGAAGCTCATGAGATTCTCCTGAGCCCATTGGTCAAGCTTGTCTAGGTCTCTCTGGATGGCATCCCATCCCTCACGTGTGTTGACCACACCACACAACTTGGTGTCATCCACAAGATTTCTGAGGGTGCACACAATTTCCACAGTCAATGTCACTGATGAAGATATTAAAGAGCACCAGTTTCTGTACCGAACCCTGAGGGACACTGCTTGTCACTGATCTCCATCTGGACGTTAAGCCATTGACAGCCACTCTCTGAGTACAATCTTGCAACCAGTTCTTCATCCATAGAATGGTCCCCGTGTCAAATTCATATCTTTCAAATTTAGAGAGAAGGATGTTATGGAGGACCATGTCAAAGGCCTTAGTGAAGTCCAGATATATGAAATCAATGACTCTTCCCTTGTCCACTGGTGCAGTAATACTATCATAGAAGGTCACTATGTTGGTCAGGCAGAACTTGCCATTCTGGTTACCTTGTGTCACCTCCCTCTCTTCCATGTGCCTTAGCATAGCTTCCTGGAGAACCTGTTCCATGATCTTCATTGGCACAGAGGTGAAGCTGACATGTCAGTAGTTCTCTGCATCATCCTTCCTACCCTTCTTAAAAATGAGTGTGATGCTGCCTTTTTCCAGTCACCAGGAACTTCATTGAGAGTGGTTTGGCAACTACATCAGCCAATTCCCTAAGGTATTTTGAGGTGCATCTTGTCAGGACCCATAGACTTATGGGTGTTCATGTTCCTCAGGTGGTTGCAAACCTGATCTTCACTTACAGAGGGAGGGACATTGCTCCCCTAGTCCTCACATTCCAACCCATCTGCTCAAGGGCTGTGTGTAGAGCAGCTGACAGTGAAGACTGAGGCAAAAAGTTGTTGATTACCTCAGTCTTTGCCTTGTCTGTTGTTTCTAGTCTGCCTGTATTGCTCACTGGGAGAATACTCCTTTTTGGACTCTTCTTTTCTGGTTGATGTACCTGTAAAAGCCTTTCTTGTTCTTCTTTGCACTGCTTGGCAAGTCCAGTTCCAGCTGGGCCTTGGCCTTCCTGACCCCATTCCTAGTGGAAAATAGCAGCAAATTGTCCCTCCTTGAATAATTGGATAAGAAATTGCAACACTACTTCAACAATTCTTTTCTTTCAATGAGCAAGTTTTCCAGCTATGCTTGTTATTGTGTTGATTACTAGTAGGCTGGCAAGAATTTCTTTTGATTCCAGAGAAAGCATGAAAGCAGTACCTTACTTAGAAAGACAAAAAAAAAAAAAAAAAAAGGCATGGCAAATGCAGAGAAAACCAAATATAGAATGGATTTTGAACCTCTTACAAAACTGAAAGCCAACCTTCGGACAAAAGGTGTAGAAGGGATAAAAACAAAGTAAAACCAAACTAAAGCCAAAAACAAACAAAAAACAGAGACCAAGTCAGTGGTGGTCCTTTAGAGTGATTAACTACCTTTAAGTTTTTGCTTCGGGAGTGCAATGGACTGTGGTACTAACCTTTGGAGCTGAAACAGAAAATCAAAGGAAGAGCTGGTTTTGAAACAGATTTATTACTGCCAAACCAGTAAAGTCTGTGAAAATATGAATTTCTTGCGCAATTAAACATTTCCTCCTACACCATTATGCATCAGATTTGTAACTTGTTTGGGCTGCTATAGAATAACTGCTGAGTATAGTTTATTTATGTCAGCTGAAGATACAGTTTTATGTGCTAATTTTTCCACTGACAATGGACCCACTATCCAATCATCCCTCAAGCACTTCTAAAATTTAAGAAATGCAGCCTTCATAGGGAGCTTACTTCTGCAACTAGTCTGCTATAAGCAAAATGCACGGGACCTTAACTTAAATACCTTTTATTTTGAGGGATTTCTGAGTGAAAGACAGAATTCTTTGTTCCTTTCCATTTTTAACTCCTTTCTAATTTTCAGCATCATAGTCATGTAACTCAAAAAATGAATGTAACTTCTTGGTTTACCAAAATGCACCATAAGATAGATATAAGTATAAATGCAAAACACTATGGCTGTATGCTTTAGATTTCAAGTGTTTAACCACAATTGTTCAAATATGTCAAATGCTAATGGTTAGTCTCACTACTATAATTCGATAGACTGTAGTTTAAAACCCGAGCATATCATACTTCACTCTGTCACTTAAGCAAAATGTATGCTTGTTTTAATTCTGTATGTTAAGAGAAGGGCCACAGTGATTGTTAAAACAAGTGCATTACAGAATTCAAATAATTCTTCGCTTAACTTTTCCTGGAGTAATTTGTATGTTTAGCTGAGAAATCACACACACACACACACACACACAAAAGCAGAAACTTTGACTTGCAAGGAAAGAAGAGAGTGATCAATCTTAAATTGAACAGATCTCAAAACAAACAAACAAACAAGCGAAAATCCACAACACCACCAAACTAAAACCACAAAACCCTTACCCCAAACAAACCTTACTCACAGCCTTTTCTATCACATACTTTGAAATACAATGTTCATCATCAGCTGAGTCCAGACTTCCAAACTGCTTCCCTTTATAGTATCTGACCTAGAAAGCACAGATCTAAAATATTTTATCTGCTTCTGTTAGAGCCAAGAATCCTATTAGTGCCTGTGCTTGGAAGGCAGAGCGATATCAGAGTGAGGGGCAGAGGAGGAGCAAATATGCTCCTGTTCCACATTCGCTCAGTCTCCTTACAGGGCACTCTCCAGGGGATTTTTCCACGAAGTTCCTAACCTTAAGCCAGCCTTTCCAAAGGCTTTCATCTGTAGCAGAATGGGGTATCATAAAATGTGTGTTCACCCTCAGGAGACATGGCAAAGGTTACTAGGCATTATTGACCTGCAGTGTAATAATGTCCCTCATGACTAACCTTTAAAGCTTTCAGTTCTGAGTAAGTAAGACTAGCTAGATCCTTTCTATGTGTCTGGGAATATTATAACTTTCCATAAAGCTATGCATAAAGAATACTGAAAAAGGGCAAGAGGAAATTGCTGCCTTCACTGAAAGAGGCCTGCAAGGCATGCACATACTCGGCTTACACAAATCTCTCCTTTTTGTTTAGCTGGCTGGTCAGGTAAGTGTTGCCAACATCGATATGATTTTGACAATGATAGTATCAAGAGAAGGAGCAATCTGGCTATGTAATATCTTCATCCTCTCAATAAATAGAATGAGGATTAGCATACAGCTTCCTGGATCCATTGCTGGTGTGCATTGGCTAGCTACTTTGAATTTGATGTAACTAAAAACATTTACAGTCTAGAATCTGGTCTCCAGTTCAAATTACAGACACAAACAATATCCTGAATAACTAAAGACTTTTAAAAAGAAACAAAACAAACAAACAAACAAAAAGCCAACCATTATTTTGCAAAATTAAGGAAATGGAAAATTTTCATAAGGTACAGCAGATTACCAGATCTATCTTGTTTTCCACAGAAGTATATTTTTCAGGCTGGAGATGCCTAGTAAGCGGTCTAATGGCCACCTATCTCTGTCCAAAATACTGACAAGCAGGATTTTCATTTTAAAATGAAGAAATTTAGACTCACAATTAATGGAAGTTTTACATTTTGAATAGCCTGGTGTTGTGGTTTCACTAGAATGGATGAGGAGGGTTACAGGGAAAGGAAAATTTATTCCATTGCTTTCATCCTACAATGTTAGTGAAGTGTATTTATTTATGAAGCAGAAACTGGATGCCCCTTCATACTCTTGTGTCTTTCAGTGACATTGACATTTACAACATGCACTAGAGTTGCTTCTCACATAAGCCATCAACTGCTTTTCCCATTAATGCACCAACTCAGAATGATAATCATAAAAATAAAATCCTTTAGATGTTTTATAAATACAATAATTTACAGAATATACTTTTGGAGTCATTGGCATAGCTGGAAGTAATATAAACGGTAACTTAATAAAGCCATAATATCACCATAATGTTAAAGTTGCAAAAAAATCTGGGGAAGAATGATCACTGATGTATCGCCAGAAAATCAGAATCGTATTCAAGCAAGAGAATAATGTTAACAATAAGCCCACTAGTGCCTGTCAATCTCTTTTCCAAATTTGATCAGAAATACTTTACAGAGACCTTGCAGAGAATTCAAAGTTAATCCTAACTACATAGAAGAAGAAGAGAAGGGTGTTTCACGGAGAACACTTAAGTACTGCTCTATCTCATTAAAACTTTAACTTATACTTTAGCACATTGTAAGTATCAGAAATGTCAAGAAATAAAATTATGTCTTGAACTATGTGATACATGTGAAAAAGCTTGGTAGCTTCCATCAGGTACCTGATAGAGAAATACCTGTATCATGAACGTACTACCTTATAAGAACCCTTGTTAGAGCCATATGAGAAGATCTGAGGTATTAAAAATGAATGGGTGCTGCATTCCTCAAAATCGCTTCACAAAATATTGGCTAAAATAAAGAGCTCTTGTAAGGATATCTCCTGTATGACCTCTTCTTCACCATACTTTTAAAAATAGTGAATAAGTGATATGTTTGTCTGATGAATAGAAAATGACAACATGGCCATGGTTGCTGGAAGGAGTTAGAAAGGCATTACTGGCAGGTTTTGTGAAATAGAAGGAAGGTGTATTTGGTTGGAGAAGGCAAAAAGGCTGAGGTTAGTGGGATGTATCTTATCAATGGGAGCACAAAGGAAGGTGAAAATCATTCATCACAGTACTGCAGGAACTATATACTGTGCATATTACAGCACAGGAATTTAGTAGAGCAAATTTCAGACTACCCTACTAGATGTTCAGCTGAACGTTTTTATGTATCCAAGGTTGAAATGTATGTGTCTACCAAGAAAGATTGTATACTATATCTCATTGTGTAGCGCTTCTGTTAATAAACATGTCAAAATCTATAGTGATGGGGTTACACAGAACCTCCAAAAGAGCTGATGTGCAACTGTGCGAGTAGAAAATTCAGAGAAACCTAAGTTTCTCTGAATTCTTTCAGTGGTGGAGAGCAGCACTGATGGTTCAGTGGCATGTTATACTTGAAACTCATTGACAGTTTCACAGTCAGGTACTACTTTATCAAGATTTATAGAGAGTTATAGCTCTATTTTTTCTCTTTCTCTACTTCTTTCTCGTTATTTTATTTATTTATTTATTTTTAGTCTGAACATTGTTACATTAAATTTTTTGTTGCGACACTGCTCAAATTTATATTGTCAAGATTTCTTCTTTCACTGGTCTAATTCTTTAAATTCCAGCTGAAACAGAATCATACTACATGATTTTTTTTTTTTTTTGGGGGGGGGGGGAAGCCTTCCGTATCTGCAATTCTAGAGCATTGGTACTCCATCTGCTCTCTTTCAGAAAGTAGGTTTCTAGCTGAAGTCATTTAGCAATATCAGAAAGGTAGGAGCATTATGATGTTATGAGATCTGATCATAATCCCTTTTAGGCTGAGAATCAGTGGTCTGGTGAGCCTCATGTTTTGAAATGAAAGATAGCGAATAATTCCAACAAACAAAAAAATTGCCACTTCTAAAGGCAAATAGAAGGGAAAGAGATTGAAACTAACAAGAGCAGGAAATGTTTGAACTGAAAATCAGTTTCCACTGAGTACACTAACCAGGTAATTTTCAGCAAGCTAGCAGCTACATTACCTACCTCAAGTGAATGGATGTTATAAAACCAGAAAGCCCTGTTATGTCAATTTTCTTACTGGCAATGCAATAATGGTGAATATCTTTCTTCCATAAGATTGTTAGCACTGGTAGAGAAAGAGCCATTTTCTTATTACTAAAACTCAGCATGCAAGGCTAATGCTTCAGCAACACCAAAAACTCTACTTACTTTCTCCGCTCACTTATGTTCCCATCATTGCCAGGGGAGTGATTTTATCAGTTGAGTTAGATATGGCCAAACGTTCTCTTGTGAACTTTCTTAAGCAAACTCCAGGTCAATTTAGAAATTAATCCATTAGCTGCACAGTTGTGGAACAGAAGAATTTGTGATAGGAAATGACAGCCACCTTTTAAGATAGAGATTGGGAAACACTCCTAAATTTGATTAGTAAGGAAACGGCAGCCTGCAGCCCCATTTCCTTGAGAACTGTAAAGCAGCAGAGCATAGCTTGTACTTTTTTATGCCCCTTGGTGACTGGAAACATGGGCTAATCACTGCAAATAATCTTTAAAAAACTCACAGTTGTATTGGCAGCAAGGCACCAGTGTGCCCTGCTGGTTAATGCTGCTTCTTAACTTTTATTTTAGCTTTGAGAAGAATGTTAGGTGCCCTCTGCCCCAGCTCCCAAACCTATATAGTATCACTCTTTGCAAACCAAAAATCATGGCCTTTGTAAATTTATCCAATTCAGACCATTGGTCAGGAGCTTGCTAAGAAAGTACCAAGATATTCCTGTAACTTGTGTTTCTCCCTGAAGATGAGTGAATTATTTCTATAACATTCTCTGATTTTAGACAACATACTGAAAAATACCTTGCTTTGCAGGCCCAGTATGAATCCCAAGCACTCTTCTGTGGTAAACACCGTATTTTTGGCTCTTGGTTTGGCTGAGGCAGTTAAGCAGCTGCTCTTTCCCATGTCATGTAGATGTTAAATTATTATCTACAGGAAACCCGATCACCCCAGAACAGACTCCTCAAATGCTAAAAAAAAAACAACCATGAAGAGGGGAGGAATACAACTCTGAATCCTCTTCCGTTATGGACAGTCCTAGTTCATGGGTATCAGTGTGAAAGAAAACTAGGGATCCCTTTGGGATTGCATGCTTGGCCAATTCATTCCCACAGTGAGGATCTAAGATTTTGAACTATACTTCTAAATAACTTGATTCTCTCTTCTTATAAAGGGAACATAGTTCATAATTCTGGATTTTGGATGATACTTATGGGGATAAGCTTTCCAAAGCGGCATTGTGCTGTCTAACACAGATACATCAAAAATTTTTGGTCAGACCCTTTGGGAACCAAAGACTCGGTCATCTTTGACTTTAGTTGTCAATCAATGTTGGAAGCTAGCACATTTAAATCTGGAACAAATGCCACTGTGGCACTTTGGTGCTAAACCCACACACATGTTCTGCTTCTATCATTATTAAAGCAAAACATATACTATCTTTTAAAAATTTTTCCCAAAAATCTCAGAAGTTGGAGGGTAACTTTATTACTTCTTCTCATAGATGCATCTGGTTCAGGGCAAAATTAATGACTGAGATACATGCTTGCAAGAGATGCATTCTGCAGGATGACACCCTTATTTCAGTTTATCATCATGTAATATACAAAACAAATGCATTGCCATTCTATACTATACCATTTTTAGAGTTTTAATTTTTGCTCCTTTCATTGTAATCCTGCCATGAACAAATGGGAAAAGTGTGCTCTCAGAAGAATAGTGTGGTGATACGTTTAATCTAACGACTTCCAGGGAAACACTGGAATATGCAGTATTCATACACAGTCCCTGTGGTGTCCCCAAATGTAACTGTTCATTAATGTTTGATGGTGCAATTTCCAACTCATCTTCTGGTGGTAGACAGTCCGTATTTGGATCTAGTTTCATATAAAGAGTAGAGGATACGAGTAATTGTGTTGGAGTTTGTCCAACATCCACATCAAAGAAAATTAACCGTTTTTTCTGCTAAAGTTCTCTGCAAAGTGTCTCTACCTTATCACATGTACATTGGATAGGTGATCTAGGCTGTACCTTGGTGAAAGAAAATATATAAACAAAGTATTTTTATTACTACAATAGCACGTTTTTAACAAGCGCTGTACTGAGAAACCTCAGTACAAAAACTAGCCCTGGAGCCAATGTTATAACAATTACTGAAGTATTTCACTACCATAATAAGGTAATTCATTTATCATAATAAATCATCTCAGAATTAGAAAATAAAGTGTTACTTTAGCTAGTCTGTCAGAAAGTGCAGATTTAAGCATTCTGCTTTATGTGAGACATTTGAACCGACAAATCAGGCAATTTTAGATTAGATAATTAAAGGTCTTTGAAAACCTGCCACATCTGGAAGAAAGGCATGAAAATGTAATTCCCAACAGAGCCAAGAATCCAACTTTCTCTTTAGAAGAAAAAAGTCTAAAACAGAAAGAAATGCTTTTCTTCCTTTTTTTTTTTTTTTTTTTTTTTTTTTTGGGTGAAGGAAAACATAAGTGTAAATCCCAGATTCTATGGACTAAGTTATAAAAAGCCCCTCAGACTGACCTCCAGTATTTTGGAAGAAAGCCCAGCGTGTAATGAGGGAGTAAGAGAAAAAGACAGAAAACACAACATTTTTTTTTTTTTAATATGCTTACAATACCTTTAGGGAATTTGTCTGGGTACACCGGGTAAACAACACAATGGAATTATACTGGTAGTCTCTCCCTTGCCACATATTTAAATTATGCAACAAATATTTGATTGGTGGTTTCTTCATGCTGAGAAGTGCCTGATCACTTCATCCCCCCTGGTAAAAGAGAACATTACTTAAAGGGAAGTGAGTTAGAAGATAAAACAAAAAATTGGCAGCAAAATCACTGTGAGAGACTGAAGCATCCTTTCTAATATAAGCAGGCAACCCTGAGAATCGGAAGCAAAGGATTTCAGATAGCTTGGGAATTTAGCTGCCTCTGTGGCAGATACAGTAAACAGCTTCAGAAATGATTGTGTGTTTCTGCTAATCACTTAGGCCATAAGATAACGGCTAAGTTGACATTTTGTGCACAAGAAGTGAAACTGCTTACTCTTGTTCCCTATTTTCTGTCATTTCGGCAGAACAGTGACTGTCAGCAGTGCACTCTAAGTGCAATAATGTTACAGCACATTGGCAAAAAGACAACCTTGAGACTTACATGCCCCCAAATGCAAGTCCTGACTGAAATTCTTTCATGTGTTAAAATGATAAATGTGACTATCTTCTCTGTGAATCATCTAGTAAGAATGCAAAGACTGCAAAAAAAATCTGATAGTCTGTTACTTGGGCCTTACTTTTTTAAGAAATAAGCCCAGTGCTTGCTCTTCAGCTTGCTTTCTTATCTGACTTCAATATGTAGTTCCTTCACTGCTGCTTAGTGGTAATTTCATAACTTGGTGCTGGAATTGGTTTTGGTGTTAGAACTGATTTAAAACATTTCTCCTCTCCTTCATCCACAGATGTACATTTCTGTTTGCACTCAGATTTTGTTGCACCTAAACTTTATTCATATAATTATTAATGAAACCACACCGTAATTTTCATTATTAATATAATTCTTATTAAAAACAGCTCCCTTTTATTGTGAGGTAGAAGTAGTGCTATAACTAAGTATGTAAAGAGCCTTCAATTTAGAGGTCAGATAGAAGTTGCTCTTAGTCAGGTGATGTAAAGAGATCTAATAATATATGTAGATACAGTACTATTCCAAACCAGACATTCAGAAAAGGACTTTTTCCTGACTTCCATTCCTTTTTCTTTAATAACAAATGCAGAAAGACTGAAATGATCTATTCATGGCTTGAAGGTATATTCTCACTCATAGTCTACAGTGTTTTCTTCTGAAATTATGCTTTTTCTAATGCAACAATTAGATTTAATGCACTGCATCTATCACAAGTATCACTTTGCTCTAGAAGAAGAAGCAAAGTGTTGAAATTGCCTGCTCAACTTGTATTTCACATTTCTGCCTGCAGATAAACAGATGCTTGCAGTTATAACCTTGATTAATTTTACAAATATGTGATTCTAATGCTGAAGAGAGGCTGCAGATGATCTTCAGACACACAGTCACCTGTCTCAATGGTGAGCTTCTCAAATAAGAGCAGGTCTGTGTAGAAATCCTGACAACCCATTCCTTCCCACAGTGAGGTTATGGACATTTTTCCAAGGGTGGGGGAAAGATTCTCTTGAAATCTTGCTAAATGCTTCCCTCAATGACACAGAAAGTGTCAAATCACATAAAAAGAAAATATGGAAAATGTATTCAATTCAAGCATTTTGGGAAGCAGAGAAAGAAAATATCTAGAGACAGTAGAAATAACCTATATGGTGATAAAGGAGAGTAAAGGTGGAGGTTTCCATAGGAACCAAGAGAAAAAGAGATTTGTCTATGTTCAGAATCCCTTGCATGACATTTAGAGAGGGACCGGCAAGTTCCTTGGTACGGTTCTTTCAGTTTCTCTTGCTCAGGAAAACTCTTTAGATGTTTAGAAATTAAAAACAGTTAGAAAGTTAGGCAGGACTGAAGAATAAGAAGGGAACTGCAAAATTAATGCCACCTAATTTCATGAGGTCTTCTATTACAAGCCTCTTGAAGTGTTAATAAGATGATCTGCAGCTGAGAGCAGGTAGATAACTAAGTAGGAGCAAGCAATGCAATGCAGTGGCAATAAAAAACAGAGTGATTTTGTGTACTAAGCCAATGGAACAATCAATCTGCACAGTAGCATTTTCATTGCACCTCTCTGGTCAGATCACATCAGACTATTTCATTCTGTTCTATTACTTACAGCAAAGTATCAATAAAAGCAGGTGAATTAAGGGAAAGAAAAGTGTTACAATGATGGAAGGAGAGAGTTAAAGTTCAGGAACAATTTAAAGGTTCCCAGCGTTTTACTTAGCCACATAGCCAATATGGCACTGCATGAGATGATATATGACAAACATAATTATCAAATATAGTGAGGAATTGCTGCGAATGATTCAAAATTAGAATGATATTGTGATTTAACAGTTATAGGCTGAATGGAAAAAAAAGTATTTTTTAACAGAAATATTTTCCCCATTTTTCCCCTATCATTTTTAAAGTAAAACTGGGGAAAATGCTGCAGAGCAGGCATCAGAGTAATACATACATACTGCTAGACATGCACTTAGCATGTCTTTCTTATTATCATCTTTATAATGCTATGAATAAGGGGGTGGGGGGGAGGAGCAGTTAATGGGAAGAAAGGGAAAGGTGTAGTTGTATAGTGGTTATATACTCCTCAACAGGTCTGTAAATGCTCACAAGAGCAAAATTACTTGGAACCAATTATAAAAGGAAAAATATGGAGTGAAAAGTCTGACATAAAGGTCAGGAAGAAGTAGGCCTGAAATTTTAGCGTACTGCCATGAAATCACAGGAGCTTTATCAGGTGACATTGAAAGGGATATCTGTTCAAGGAAATGTCTTTTCTGGAGGTCTGGAATTATTTTCTTGAAGGTTGAGTATGTGTAGACCCCAGAGACAAAGATTCTACTAATGCTGCTTTCTTAAGGCCAAAATATCAAAGAAAAGCTTTGTCTTGAGTGAACAATAAAAAATGGTGAGCAGAAATACACAAGACAGCTATACCTACCAACCAGTCTGGAATCTTTTCAGACTGGTGATGGCATGAACATGGCTGGGCAGAAACCAACTGAGAGTCTGGATTCCAATTGGAGGAGCTTGTTACCTTTTTTCACTTCTATAATAAAATAGAAACTACTAGCCTTGTTAAAACATTTCACATAAATTCTTGACAGAATGAGAGATACTCCCAAGGCCCATATTCCTTCTCCATCATAGAGATTATTGTTGTTCTGGCAACTCTTGCTAACGCCTTGAAAATGGCCTACTACAGTGTGTCAGAAAGTCACTCATGTAAAAAGCCAAGAAATAAAATGTTAAAGAAAATTCATGTTATTCTAACTGGCTTTGCCAGTTGGTTTTAATGAGAATGATACCCTCACTGGCTCTGTGGTTCTTTCTCTGGACTTCTAAAAAACTGCTCTGGAATACAGAATTTAAATGTCATAGAACTTTGCCAATAGAAAAAAAGTTTTCTTGGTTGAGGGAAAAGAATATCAATAGCATGTTTGAGTCTCAGATTCATTTTGCAGACATTCAGCTCAACTGAAGGAGAGTTGGTAGGATGAGATAAACAAGTGTTGACAAAGCATAGAAATGAAACAGACTTTCACATACTTACAGGAGGTAGGTAAGCTGCTTCACTGAAAGGCAGTACTTGAAAGGCTGATCTCATGGCAGGCTTAGGCTTCAAATTGCTATGTACGTTGTCTGTGTTTTATTCCTTTCCTTGTGCTAGATGTGGTTCCTCATCCTTCCTAAGGGAAAGTTTGGAAGGAAGAAAAGGAGAAGGAAAATCAAGTCTTTTCTTCAGTTTTTATGGTTTCAGAAAGAGATGACCAAAGTGCACCACCATCACCAAATTATGTGAAAATTATCCACACACAAGTTGACAGTCTGAAAATTTATCTAACAGACAGCATTTGATTTTAATACTGCACATTAAGCGGAACACTGAAACATTTCTTAGAGTACAGTTTTCTTTTACACTTCTGCTATGAGGTCCAGACAAAGCTATGTTCTCCTAGGCTAAAAAATGAATGCTTTACTAAAAGAGAATGGATGCAGTTCTCTGAGCTATTTTACTTCCTGATTTGGTAAATACATCTGATAGCTTACATTATTAAAACTAATTACACCATTCAAGTGTTTGTCTGAAGTAAGGTCCTATACATTACTGAGTTCATCTTTTCCTGAACACGAAACAAGATTAGAGCTTCACAGAAAGAATTATCAGTTCTGATCTGGGTCAGTATGATGCAATATTTCTTCCTTATTTTGATTTTTTTTTCTTTTACATATAAAGTTAGATTCTCTATTGGATTTGTTACTTTTGCAAATTTTACTACGTATGGAATCTGTATGCATATACAAGTGCAAACTACTTGTTAACCTTCATTTTGAAAAAACTTTTTCCATGTAGATTAAGTCAGGTTTTGACTTGTGTGACTGCAGAATAACTCAATTCAGCTCAGTGGTACTAATCTAGTGGGTTTATATTAATGGAAATGACAGCGGAATTTGTCTACCCAAGACTGATACAAAGATTCAGTAACAGCTGGCCAAAGTTTCTCTAAGTGGATTTTCAGCTTTTTTCAAGGCCAGCGTGATAAGAAGGCATAGGTTGAAATAAGGGTAGCCACTCAAGCATCAGAGAAAAGAATGATAGATGTAACTTCTTATACATACATTACTGTATAAGTTTTTATGTAATTAGTTAATTTTAAATATTTAAAAACTATGAAAATCACCTTAATAGTGAATTATCTATGGCAAGTAAATATGAAAATTAAGTGACTGAATGAAGAGATAACTTCCTAGATCTGTGCAAAGTCATTTGTGCACACATGTCTATTTGCATGGAGGAAAAAATCCCTCCAACTGTAAGCAAAGAGTAAGTGCGAGACCACCTGAGGAGGCTGAATCTGTACAAGTCTATGCAGCTGGATGACATGTATCCCATGGTCCTGAAGGAACTGGCTGTTGTAGTTGCCAAGCCACTCTCCTCATATTTGAAAAGTCATGGCTCTCAAGTGAAGACCCTCGTGACTGGAAAAAGGTAACCAGTCACTCCCATTTTTAAGAAAGGAAGAAAGGAAGGCCCAGTGAACTACACTCTGGGGAGCATCACATCTGTGCCTGGGAAGATCATGGAAGAGATCCTCCTGGAATAGATGTTAAGGCACATGCAAGATGAAGAAGGTAATTTGAGACAGCCAGCATTATTTCACCAAAGGCAGATCATGACTGACCAATCTGGCGGCCTCCTGTGATGAAGTGATGGCATCGATGAACAAAGGAAAAACAACTGATGTCATCTTCCTGGACTTCTGCAAGGCCTTTGATATGGTCCAGAGACACATCCTTATTTCTAAATTCGAGAGATATGGATTTGATGGATGGACTATTCAGTGGATTAGGATCTGACTGAATGGTTGTAGCCAGAGAGCTCTATGTCCAGGTGGAGGCCAGTCATTAGTAGTGTCCTGCTGGGGTCTGTCTTGGGACATCCTTATCAATGATATAGACAGTGGGATTGAGTGCACTCTCAGCATATCTGCAGATGACACTAAACTGAGTGTTGCAGTTGATATATCAGACAGGAGGGATGCCATCCAAATGGACCTAGACAAGTGTGAAAATGGGGCCTATGTGAACCTAATGAGATTCAGTAAGGCCAAGCGAAAGGTGCTGCACTTGGGCTGGGGCAATCCCAGATATCTGTACAGACTGGGAGAAGAACTCACTGAGAGCAGCCCTGTGGAGAATTTGGAGGTTCTGATGGACAAAAAGCTTGACGCAAGCCAACAGTGTGCTCTTGCAGCTTGGAAGGTCAACAGTATCCTGGGCTACATCAAAAGAGGGGTGCCCAGCAGGGAGAATGAGGGGATTATCCTCCCTCGTGAGACCCAGCTAGAGTACTACATCCAGAAGACTGGCGCCTAGCATAAGAAAGATATAGAACTGTTGGAAAAGGGCCAGAGGAAGCTATGAAGATGATCAGAGGTCTGGAGAACCTCTCCTGTGAAGAAAGGTTGAGTGAGCTGGGCTTGTTTAGCTTGGAGAAGGTTCTGGGGAGATCTCATTGTGGCCTTCCAGTGCTTGAAGGCAGCTTACAAACAGGAGGAGAGAGATCAACATTTTACATGGACAGATAGTGATAATACTAGGGGGAATGGCTTAAAACAAAAAGAGGAGAGGTTTGAATTAGATTCTAGGGGCAATATTTTTACTCAGAGTGTGGTGAGATAGTGGCGTAGGCTGCCTGGAGAAGTTGTGGATGTACTTCTTTATTATGCATTGTAATATATAATATGTATTTATTAATTTATAAATTATTATATAATTTATAAAATAAATTATTATAAATGAATATACAAGACAAAATAAGTGTCAATTACTGAAAAATGAAAATTTTCTATGTGTATTTATTATACTTGGTATTCCTAAAAATTCTTGTTTGGAATAGCAATCTAATTCTCTAATTCTATTCTAATTCTAATAAAGGATGTTCATTGTATGCTATGATATATGAAGTCTCTTTTAACCTCTGTCTGGGAAATTATAACATTCCGAGTCACATTTCTGTGTAGATTCTGTCGTTATATTAATAAAAACCTTAAAAATAAAGATGTCTGTAAGCTGTCGTTTAAAATATTCTTAAGAAAATGAATATAAATGTAACTAAGAAAACAAATATGATCCTTCTAGCAATAGGCTGAATCAAAGATAATTCAACATTGTACATATTCCTCAGGAGGATCTGGACTGAAGGAAGCTGAAATACTGCTCAGTGAACCTGAAGATACTCAGTGACTACATTGAGTTCAGGTCCCAGTGCTGTCCATACCATTCAGCAAGCCTTGAACCCGGCTTTTGAGACATAAGGATTAAAAATAACTGGAACAAAATCCATAAGCCCATAGTAGGGCAAAATGAATGTCATAAGAAAACATGATCAAGACCATCATACTGATAGGCAGACTCTGCACATTATTTTCCTTGCCCATTGGCCAGTAATGACAACTTCAAAAGGTTATTTTTCCATTTACTTTGACAATAAACACAATCTGTAGCTATTAAAGCTGGTTATTTCAATATCAATTTATTATCAACATTAACGGGAATGCTTATTATTTTTAAATGTGAAACTATGTCTTTGCCACCAATTGTAGAACTAATTTTAATTTGAATTTGACATTAATATAAGCACGACACTGCCACTTTGCCACTATGTATTGCCATCATGCATCTTTATTTTCTCATGGAAACTGACAGAGTATGATTCATAATGACAATATTAATATAAGCCTATGAATAACAATACGGATTTATAATAATATTAACATACATAACATCATCTGTATTGAAACTGTCGGCATTAATAACTTAGATTTTGTTCCTTACATGGTATACATTTTCATGTGTCTTCATTAACATACATTTATGATTACTATTAAGCTTATGCACAGTCTCTTTTAGTATGCAAATAAGGGTTATAACATACACTCAAAGACAGTGACTTTCCATACATCACTTTTATCTTTAATAAGTCCTATAAAAAGCAAGTAGGTTAAAACCTCAGCCCTGTGGATTAAAATTGGCTCACATTCTTGAACAGAAAATTTTTATAGTAGAGGCCATCTACAGAGCCATTAATTACCTAGCTCTATTTATCTATGTAAGATCTCACACCAAAAGCGTGTATTACAAAACTGACAAAAATAATAAAAACAAAGAAATGTGCACCTTGGAGTGAAAGTTTTATCTCCACAGATATCCAGGTACAATTGGGAGCAATAAAACAGTTACAAGGGTGGTTCTACATGGTGCATAGTTGTTTGAGGGCATATGGTACATTTCACTCTTAACTGAAAATTTTTCCTATCCTTTTATGACTTTATGTTAGAATCTTACCAAGATTTGTTAGTCCAGCTTGTTTTCTTTAAAATATAGTTGCTAAAAAAAGCTGTGGAGAAAAACTAGTGCCACAGCCATCTGTGAAAAGCGGCAGAGCAATAAATGTGTTGAACTGTGGTGAGATCTACGCCAGTAACGATGATAGTCTCTGAGGAAATCCTCATATGCTGTTGATTGTCTACTGAACTGGACCATCAAATATATCACTAACATTACATGGAGTTTTTTTCCCCCTATGTTCTTTAACTCTATTTAAGAAGAAAAGCTGTCTCAAGATAAGGATGCGAGTGACATCTTCTAGCTCCAAACTGTTTCTAAATTATCCTTGTGCTTCTGTGAGAGTACAATAAGATTAACTAGTCTATTGTCCAGGCAGAGATACAAAACTACCTGGTTGAGAAGGCTTTGATTCAGAAAGCTACTTCAGAATGTCTATAGGCAACACATATATTTATAGTGAAATATATGAGTGCTTCAGAAGTTTTCTCCTGAATATGAGTTAGTTGCTAAAGTCCTTGCAGGTCAGCAAAACAGTCACACTTAACATAGAATTCCTAAGGATCAATATCATAGTCCTTTCTCTAGCTTGTGTCATCACTCATTAGTAGATGTATCTTGGCATGTATGATTAAAAGTGTATTAATTAAAATGACTGTGTCTAAAGATTAACTATATGATTTATGCTTTGTTTATGAGTGCCATCAGAATCATGATTTTCTAAATTCCTGTTTGCACCAGAAGACACTGCCTTTTAGCTCAAAGATGTGTTTTACTAAAGGAAATGAAGACTGAACAAATACTGGTGTTTCTCATAAATGTCTTCAAATGACCTCATGCCTGTGACACACAGGATATGAAATGGGACCACAAAGATTGCTGCTTCTGGAGGGAGTTTCCTAACATTGCACTCTGGTGCTTTGGGCTGCTGGACCACATTACTTGACTTACCTGGGTGACATCTGCCACAGTTAAGTTCAAAGGCCAAATGGTACAGCTGTGTTCTGACAGGAGTAAAGTCGGGAGTGGAATAATTTCCCATTCTTCCTGATCCATCTGCTGTTTAAACAATAGTATATCTATCAATGGCTGGCTTTCATGCCATGTCCAAATGTGGACAACTGTGATTCTGTCATAGGAAATTTTGTAACTGATTGCTATACTGTGAATGGCTTTTGTAACAGCTGTACATTCAATAAGGTACTGTTTCTGTAGCTGCACAGGAAATCTACTTTGATTTAATTTTTTTTCCCAAGAACTGACACTCATTAGTGGCTTTAATTGGTTTTTGTTCTTTGGAACCCAAGTAGTGTACCAGCTGGATTACCAATGTTTCTCTTGGTTTAGGAGACAGTCTGCAATATATTTTCGGTCTACATTCCACTTAAGTTGTTGTACTTTTTCTTGTTTTCTTGGTTCTCTTTGCAATATCTTTTCTTAGACTTCCAGAATCTGTGTGAAACTGTGTAGGGATGTGATTCTGGTCCTGGTCAGTTCTTATTATTTCAGTTGGGTTAATTGGTGGATTTTCTATCACTCAGAATCCTGAGACCTGAATCACACTAGGTGAACTCTACAAGAAATCAATGAGAATCTCCTGTAGAGAGTTTTTTTCTTTTCTTGTTATTTTTTTTTTAAACTATATGAGAGGAAAGGAGAGGGGAAATGAAAATGATTAGGAAAGGAAAGCATATTGAAATGGAAAAGTTTGATAAAAAACAACAACAATTTTAGGAGTGTAAATGCTAGAGAGGGAGATTTCACCTTTATTTCTCTAAACTAAAATTTTGGTTTCTGGCATATTTGTTGTTTTCCTTGCTACATATTGGGTCTGCTGTTGGTGTGGGAGCTGGGGCTGACATGAGAGGAAAAAAAATATTTCTTTGTACTCTACTGAAAATATCTCAAGCAAGTTTGTCTGAATATGTATCAGACCAATTTACTTGTTTTCAAATACTCAAAGAGAAAAATCCAAGAAATCCCCAACACCTTCCTTGGAGCAGCTTTTCAAGTCCTGCTTTAAATACACAAAAAATACTGAAAGTCTAGACAGAAACCTTTAATTAATGTTTAGTATATCATAAAAAGTAGCAATAGGGAAGGGATGTTCAGCATGAAATAGTATGCAATATGTTAGATTAAACTCATCATTTCTATGATTTTATAGTCATATGTCTTGTTTCTGCAACATGCATTCTGTGGTTGAATTTCTGTGCTTTACTTTCGTTTAAGTTGCAAAATTCTCTGATTGTATAACAAGAGTGGTCATAAATTCAGTTAAGAAAATGGATTCAGTTCATTTTATGCATCCGTATTAATAAATAGATTTTTTCATAGGATAATAGAAATCTGCTATATCTCTATTACATAGAAATATCATGCAAGTCCTTAGATGATTTTGAACTCTCTATATTATTTTTTCATTTGTTTAAGATGTCGTTTTGACACCACCTATTACACTACTCCAGATGTTATATATGTATACATTTTCAGAACACTCAGAAGAAGCTTACTGATTAATGCTTGATTATTCTTGCTTTTTAATGAACAAATCTCAGTGCTTTTCCATTGTACTTATAGCTTTCTCTGAGCAGTTTAATTGATTTAAATGAACTGTAGCTCCAAGACATTATCAGAGGAGTTCGAAGCCATGCTAAAGCTGTAAATTATAACTGGCTTTGGAAGTTATTGAGAATGCTATGAAGAGAACACTTTATCAAAATGGGATCAACATTTATAGATGAGAAAACCAATTTAACAATATTTGGAAATATTTCCTTGTATCTTTGAGTACTGTTTAGTGAGTACTTTCCTGAGTTATATTTATGCTTCAGACCTTTATTTTTTGTTGGCTTATATAGCAGCTGGACCAAGCTGTTGGCAAGCAAAAGTTCTCTTCTCAGGGAAACTGGAAGATTCTGTTAATATATCAGCTACAAAATATTCCTGTTAGACTTTACATTGCCTGCTACTGTCTTCAGCATCATCATTAACTGAAGCGTGGCTTTCAGTTCCCTGAGGATAAATTGTTCCATTCAAATGGCCACATCAAGAGCATGACCTGAAGAAGTGGGAAAGAAGGCTGTGCAGTTTTGCAAATGCTTCTTAAGAGGTTGTATTGGAACAGGTGATGCTAATAACAAGGATTGTGTACATAATAACAAGGATTGCAACTCTGTTAGGCTATACCACTCAGTTTTAATTGGCGATCTATACGAAGTCCACAGGAAGAAGTGCTATACAGGGGTACTGAAAAGGTATAGGAAAGTTGCAGACAGCTGAGCTGTTTGCGCATGTGCATTAGAGAAGAGAGAGATTGTGGGTCCGCATGTAACTTAAACTATTGGCTCATCTTCCGCAATGCTTTTACTACTGCTAATATTCATTATGAAATGTCTTTTCATGGCCTGTCTGTCTCCCGTGATGAGGAACCTCATGATTTAATGCAGTTTAGAGGCCTGTCCATGCTGAGATTCTGAGCAGCATTGTATGTTCCATTCTCAGCAGTTTATCAGTTCACATTGCGAGCAGTAAACATAAAACTTAGAAAATTATTTTTTAAATGAAACTAATCATCAGAAACAGATACAATCACCAGCTATGCCTTTGCAAACTGTACTATACTCGGGGCAGCAGAAAAAGAAACAATTTTTGATAGTTAAGTCTATACAATACCAAAACTGTGTAGTTGATTTAATTTAGGACTGATTTCACTGAAAGTGCCACCCTTACTAGGGCCTCTGTGAACTTCTGGATGTAAGTTTTACTGAGTCTTGACTTTCATAGTTGCTTTAAATTATGAACTTAAACTGAAAGGGCACTGCATTAATAAATATCACTCTATTACAGCACAAAAAGTTGGGCCAAAGTAGCGTTAGGGCTTTGTTTTAAACAGAAATAGAGGGGATTAAGGGAATAAATACCCAGAGTGGTGTTATAGCATAAATTATGGCAATCTGAATTGCAACCCACTCAAAGCAGAGCTTGTCTTAAATGCGCATAATTATTTTTGGAGACTTCCCTCTGAGGCCAACTCAGCTTCTCAGCAACCTCTGTTTCTCTTGCCCTTCTGCTTATCCTTCTCCAAATCTATCTGCCCTAAGGCACTGTAATATTCAAATAATGAAAATCATCAATGAGATATGTTGGTTAAGTGTTATCACACTTAGTTTTACATTTGGGGAATGGAACTGAAGTCAAAAGTAAAAATAAATTGAACACAGAAGAAAGTCTGCAACAGAGTAGGAAATGAAATGAAAGGCTACTCAATCTAATTTTCTGACTTCTGATCCATCTAGAACCCATAGTTAATCACCTTTCATATGTGCCAGCTGAGTGTGCCTGAGTGTAACTCTTCAGTACTGAGTTGATCCAAGATAAGTTTGTTTTTTCACTGGTTCCTCTCATTACTGCAGTTTTATGCTCTGTCTTTAACCTATGTTTGCCTTCTTCTTAGGAGACAATACATAGTTAGAAAATGAAGAAATAGATCGCAGGTGTATAGTGACACAAAATCCCTAATGTTGATTAAAAATTTGACAATAACATGTGTCATGTAATTTTGAGATGTGAACAAATTAATGGGTTGACAGACATGAATGCCACCTTCATTTATCAAGTACGCAATTATTGAACATTAGTTTTCAATTTGGAAAAAGATAAAATAAAAGATTTGCACATCCAGGATTTATTCTGTCCTTTTCTTCACCAAATCTACTAAACAGGGATATCTTGTGATGCATTGGTATTGAAAGGTATTTGATCCCCAATTCCATTAATATTTTGCTGACCGCAGTCTTGGTTTCATGGCGTAGGAGACTAGGTTGGAGGTGCCTCATTTGGTTGGAAGAAAAAGTGTTCTTTCTCAGATAGAATGAGGGCAAATCTAGTCATCTTGAACAGCTCGATACATGAGCCCCAGTTACGTCAAAGCAAAGTATTAGTGAGATCAGTAGGGACAGAATTTCTGAAGAAATTTATGCAAGTGTCTTAAAAGGTTAATGTTCTTGCTGACTAAGACCTCAAAAATCAACTGCTACAAACAGAATTGTTCTTTAACCTTCTTAGAATCCATATGACCACAAAGTCATGCAGGAATTATTTTATTCCACTTCCATCAATTTCTGTCTTAACTTTAAGTATTCAAAATTGTAGCAATCATAAAATATCTAAATATGAAGAAGTTTCTGCAGTTAACTGAGGCTGACTTTCAAAGCTATGAGCTTTTTGATCTAAAGATCTGAGAGCATTTTGTAGTTTACACTTGCATAGAGGTGTTTCAAAAAAGATATGATCATCTCATGTTCATAAAATCATAATGAGTTATTTTTATTTTTTTTAATGTACTAAGCATTTATTTTTGTGTGATTTCTTTTTCCCAGAAAATCCCAGAGGTTTGTGAGAGTAAAGATCCAAAAAGCATTGACTTTGAAAGAACATAAACACATATGCAAATTATATATTCATATTATTTATTTTTCATATAGAAAGTTAAAGGATTTCATTAACTGAAGAAAGTTGTAGCTCAAAGCCTTTTTCTGAAATTTGTCCTGTCATCTTTATTGGAAAGAAATACTGGTGGAGTGTAAAGGGCTTGAACTGACTGGTAACAGATTAAGTGGAAATACTGAAAATTCTTCAGATCTCTATTTTCTGTATGATGAATGATTGCAGAACAACCTGTGCATGTTTTAAGCAAGCAGAGATCATTATTAACAGAAAAAATGAGCTGAGATCATTTTCTAAGTCAAGAGTTTTTTGTTTTTTTTTTTTTCTGAGTAATTTCTAGTTTGCATGAGTAATCTAAATTACCTGAACTCATCAACAAAGGTTAGGATATCTACATTTTGGAAATAATTCTGCTTTGCTGAACCATCAAACATATAATTTCCACTTAACTAATTGTTTTCATGGATTTTTTTTTTCCAAGAGAATAACCAGGACAGACAATTATATATGGAATATCTGATACGGAAAGAAGGTATATTCTGCAACGTTCTCCAAACACTGACTTTCTTCTGCAGAAGTGAAGGAACACAACTTTTAAAAACGAAATGAATTTGCAAGACTGTGCAGAGTTGGCAATAGTTACTCATTATTTTGCCAAAAAGAATGTTGAGAATGTTGGTTACACTTAAGCTGAATACTGTGATTTATTTCAGAGACTGTGTTATTCAATTTGCTATTTAGCTTCCTTTTCATCATCTCTGTACACATATCCACTGAGAGCTGAAGTTGCTGGGCACTGCTTATGACTTTTTGGTATTACTTACAGGTTTACTATGTGGGTTCCTTTGAGAGATGGAATATGAATCTTCCTTTGAGCATGTGTGGCCTAAAAAGGAAAAAAAAAATGAACAACCTAAACTCCCCACTCC
Organism: Numida meleagris; assembly: GCF_002078875.1. Taxonomy (NCBI): domain Eukaryota; kingdom Metazoa; phylum Chordata; class Aves; order Galliformes; family Numididae; genus Numida; species Numida meleagris. The sequence goes on from NC_034410.1 coordinate 103,568,876, forward strand.
TAACTTCCCAGACAACTATTTTCAAGGAAGCTCTCCAGTTCCCTTATCTCATTAATACACCTGACGGCTCAGCCCAGCAGCTTTTCCATCTCTCTCCAGAGCCCTGGCAATGTCTAAAATGACTGTTATAAGCAGTGTGTTTAGCTATTGTTTCAAGTGAAATATAGAATGTAATGTTCCTTGTTTGAGTATCACATTTTTCTTTACTACAACATATTGTCTTCCTGAATATATGTCTGACAGAATTGGAGAGCCTTATACTTTCTTCAGTTACTAAGTACCATTTTGCCTACTTAAACTACTAAAAAATATATGATGATTAATATATATACACATGTACAAAACAAGTATAAGGGTTATAACATTTGGAAAATGCCAGTATCAAGATTGCTTGCGGAATTATGAGCTATTGTCTGTATTAAATGTCCACCTATTACAAGTGCTATGTATGGTTTTCTACAGGTCTTACTACTACCACACTTTTTGGTAGATCGCCAGTCTCATTCATTGCAGAAGGTGTCCATTGAACAGACATATTTAAAATGTGGTTTATGTACTTCATGTTTTATTAACCATACCACGTGTAATTTCTGCTCTGGTGGCAAGATAACTTTTTCCTCTTGGCTTGCTTGCTTGAAGACTTCATCCGCCTTTGCTGATTGAAATATACCAATACTCTGTTGTGAACAGCTCCATCAGATTTCTTTTTTTTTTCCATTAAAACCACTAAAGAAATAAGGGAAAAATTACTGGAGGTGTAGAGATGGTGTAATTCTGTCAGATGACGCTTGTTCCATCATACCACCGCCATATCAGGGTGACTCATATGTGACTCATATGCACATGATAGTGCAGGATTTATATGTAGCCACAGATACATGTGAAGCTTGAAAAAATCCTTTCAGCCTTCCATCTGGATTTCTCAGGTAGCCAAACACCGCAAAAATGTTTGCTTCACCTGTATAAGGAATTCATCTTCAAAATACATGTTAGGGAATGTTAGAAAATATTCTCTATTTGCATATGAGTAAGAATTGTAGAAGAAACTTCACTTTAAAGCTTCTATCTTTGTAAAACATAGACATTGATTTTTCAAAGCTTTTAGCATGTTTAAAGCATTTTCTACACATAAGCATTTTCCATGGCTTTAATTGCAGTAGTAAATACTCAACCTCTTTGAAACCAGAACCTCTTTTCTCAAGATGGGCACCTAGAAAATTAGAAGTTAGGAGAGTTATTTACTAAAACTTTAATGCAGATGACTAGAATTACCTGACAAGAATTTCTTAACATAATCAGAGGTGGAATTCACATGCATCCCAAGGTTGTTTTTTTTTTTTTTTGTACGCATGTACCACTTTTTGGCACACATGTAGCTAAGGACCCACATTAGTTCACATGCAGACAACAGTCTTCTGTACGTCATAAGACTTCCAGCTTTCAATTTCTGTTATACCCATTCCTGCTCAGCTAAAAGTCATACTACTATTAGAAATCTTCTAACTATATATATGTAGGTCACTCCAAAAATAATGCCTCCTATTTATTTTAATGGAAATTACAACATATGCAAAGAGAACAATAACAGTATTTGATTGAGGAAACTCTCAGCTACAAAACAACATTTGTGTGCATGGCTGTACAGAACTTAGCTTGTTTTCATGTCGCTGTTGCCACTGCTGAAATGCACCACCCACCACCTCACTGTGCTCAGATACACTCTTTAGTCTCCAAAATGTTCAGCAAGCATTGATGAATGTCAATGGGTGCAATTTTTTCTGCATGGAGGAATTCAGTGACACATTTTTGCTTCATACGCACATCCATGTCAGATATAAACTTGTCAGACTGTGCTTCTGCTGCCATCTCTCACACAGAAACAAAATGCAATGGAATATTGGTGGGAAGGTTCAACCTCTACTGCCATACCACCAACATCTGCCTCTGACATCATGGGCTTAACAAAACAGGAGGCATTACTTTCAGAGCAGCCCTTGTACGTTAATAGTACTTAGAATTTCCAAAGCAGGTCTAATCTTAAGATCAAATTTCAGAGATGAAAAAAATCAACTCCCTTTTAATTGGAAATGTGGAATGTGGTTGTTGTCTCAATCTGCAATGACCTGCTCAGTTACAACTCTCTAAGACACTTGGAATGCTGATCCAAATACTCTATTATATTCACAGATAAAGTGTAAAGTGTTCATTCACCTTATACAGAGTATGAATAAAAAATTATACTAGGCTGTAGACTTGAAGATTACACTTCTGCAAAATTAGTGTCTGACTTAATAAGTATTATTTATGGTTAGGGTGAGGCATTAGCAGAACTGCATTACTTTCAGGACTTATGTTGTGGCTTTCTACCATGCTGAACAAAAAAGCGTGGATGTATAAATCTGACCACAATTAGCTTGATGAGTCTGTGTCTGGTCCTTGCACAGTATAGATGAATATTAAATTGCCTAAATATTCTTTTGTGTTTAATTTATACTTACAGTATTTCCATGCAGTTCTTAAAAAACTAGATCCACTTTAAATTCTACTATCAATTTTTATTCAGTGACTGTTTTGCATGTGCTCATGCTGGCTCAAGTCCAAATACAGTTTAGCAGCTCAATTCCTACTTCCAGATATGTACTGGAATGAAGAAGATAACACTTTATACTCTTCCACAACATCTGATGCAGTATGAGTTCTGTTAGGAGAAAGAAGACAGCCAGCAAGAGGAGGGAAAGCAAACTGAACAGTGATTTGAGCCAGAACTCCTACCTCCCCAAGGAACCCTTTAACCAACAGTGAGCCTTCCCTCTGAGGCACAATGATATTCACAAGTGAGATATCCACAGGCTGAAAGATGTTAAAACTGCATGACTTTTGCCCCATTTCCTATGTAGATGCAATGTGGTTTTCTTTCTATACTGATAACTAGGGGGAAGGTTACCTGCTTGTTTTTTTCTGACTGTTTTGGGGCAGGCTGAAAGCTCATGTGAAGGCAGGGTAATAGGCTGCTTTTCTCACCCAAGCAGAGGAAGATATGTTTCTCTATGCAAGCAGTATGGTCCAGGGTAACAGTGAAACAGCATGAGGAGCCAGCTTCTGTGCAATCTGCATTACAGGGAATTGCTTTGGATGAACTCTTGTCTGGATCTGTGTGTTAAATGTCCTTTGATATTTGGAACCCATCAGGTGCAGTCCTGGAGCACTTCTGGTTTCACTCCAAAGGGAGTTAGTTCGGGTGCTCTGAGACAGCTTCTTTATGCGCTTCTTTATGCAACTTCTTCTAAAAAACAGATGGAGATACTCTTCAAATCCTGGAAGGCAGAACGATACTATGAAGGAGAAACCCAGAAGGAAGGGAACTTCTAGTGTGAGTATCTCCGTGAGGACCTTAAGAGGTACGAGGGGCAGCAAACAGCAGGGAGCAGAAACAGACCTCAGACTTCAAGAACACAGAAAGAAATATACTTTTATAGGAGCACAGAAGAATCTGCATAGAGCTTAAATGATGTGAGAAACCAGTGGGAGTTGCTGAAGTGGGAAGAACTGGTAGAAAAGCTGGGAGCTAGTGGACAGATGGTAGACCTCTCTATTCATGCAATTTATTTAAGTGTCTCTCTGCCACCAGACATACATTTTAACTATTGAATGAGCTATCTTTGAATAGTTTGTTACTTCTGTGTTAGAATTAGTCTTGTGAATGAGAAGTCAGTCATACCTCTTTGTGTTTTCAACAAATGATATGGGTTAGGGTTTCTGGATCTCGGTCATTTTAAGGAAGTAGTTTCAAAACGTGCATTCAGTCTGCTGTCATTTTGTTTAGCTTATGCTGCTGCTTATCCCTCTGATTTCAGAGAAAGAACTAGCAGGATCAAGAAGGATTTTGTGGACTATTTCTCTATGTTAGTTTTCACATATGATTTCACCCACAGGTTTTCTACTGGTAAAATGAGAGTTCAGTCTGGAGCTCAGTTTTTATTCTACTCCCACCAGAACAACAAATATAATTCTGTTTGAATGAAGGAGACTGAAAAGTGATGTCAGACTTACTTCTAGGTTTTAAACAAACTTTTTAATCTGCTTTGCTTCTTTTTCATTTCAACAGTGATTGTATTCAGTTTATCATCCCAGACATTTCTTCCTGAAAATTCCCTCACCAGGTTTTGGAAATACTAGAGAAACGTTATTTTTTTTCTTATGGGAGAAATATTCCACCCTCTCACCCTGCTGCTTTTTTTGTGAAAAGCACAGTCATATGGGAACTGATTGCTATTCACTGAAGAGAAGTGTTCACTCAGAATTAATATAGCTTTATTTAATATATGACATCACATAACATGATGAATTATGAATTAAAAATATCGTTATTTGGTATGTGAATGCTTGTCATCCATTCTGATAGCAAATCAATCCCGTAGCTTTTGAAAAAAAATCTTCAGTGAGCACACAGCAACATTATTAGTAGCAGAAGCTCAGAAAGGTCCCAAATGTGGAGCAATCTTATATTGTGCATTGCTCTGCTTTGTCTGGTTTTGTTGATTTACTAGATTTTCACACATAAGATATTGCAGTCAAAGCTAAATAGAATAAATAACATCCCATAACATACTTCTCTCCAAATTGCAAAGATATGGATTTGATAGATAAAATGTTTGATGGATGAGGAACTGGTTATGAGATAGTACCCAGAGAGTGGTGGTCAGTGGCTCAATGTCCAGATGGAGATCGATGACAGTAGAAGAACATCCATTAATAAGTATTCCTCTATTTACTGTCCCTAGAGGTATTCAAGAAGTGTATAGATGTTGTACTGAGGAACATGGTTTAGTGGGGAAATGTTGGTGGTAGGTGGACAGTTGGACTGGATGATCTTGGAGGACTTTTCCAACCTTGGTTATTCTGTGATTGTATGATTGTATGATTCTGTGCTGTTTGGAAGTAGAGGAATATCCACTAATTATACTTAAACAATTCCTCAGATAATTTTCTAAGAACTTAAAGGTTCTGAGACATTTCTCCCATTTGCCCTCTGAGAATCCATAGTGAAAGGTATTTCATGAAACCTGGTCAGTTGGGGTGCTTTCTTCTGTGTGTATCTAGATTTTTTCCACAATCTTTAGTACTTCTGACTAACTGAACTGATTTTTTCTTCCTTTTTTTTTTTTTCCTACTACAATTACAGTGAGCTATTTGTCACTATGTTTTTATGATAACATTTTACATAAGGGAAGACAAGTATGATTTCCGCAGATAAATATGCCTTTGTGAGAGTAAATATAACAAGTCGTTCATCACAGACTACACTTTCTATGAGTTTACTGCTGTTGTTCCTCTTCTCTGGTTACTTTGTGATTTGTTCATACCTCTTGCATTATACAGCATCCCAAACGAAGCATCATATTCTAGCCGAGCCTTCAGCAGCAGCTGGGCAGAGATGAACAATTCTCTCCTGTGTCTGACACTGCAGGCTCCTATCGCATTCTAGAAAGGGATTTACCCACTGGTAAAAGTGACATGTTTAATTATTAGATCATCAGGTAACATAATTCTCAGATCCCGACTGAGGGAAAGGCTTTCTCTGCCTGATGGTCTGAAATATATTTAGCTATTAGGTTTAAGTTTTGGAAATAACAAGAGAATACTTTGTTTCAGTTATTTTAGTATTTTCATTTCTGATTTCACTAGAAATGCTGAACTGATGAGTTAGAATGAATAACACAAAGCTAATTAAACTCCTTCATATTCCAAGACAGTCTGGTTTTGTTTGGCTGAAGTTTCAGTCAAAGATTTGTGCTGTTTCCTGTTTAATCTGAACTGATTCAGTCATTCTAGTGAATCCAAGAATAGATTTTCTGTCTATGTGTGATTCTTGACTGCCTGTAATCTGAGGAAATGAAAAAGGAATGAAATGACTTTTACATTTACTATGGGACAGTACTTGGCTGAAATTCTTTCTTCATTACTCAGTTTTCAAACAAAGGACCCTGAGAACAGCTTCCAGCTTATTCAGCATTACACATAAACTGAATCAACAGCACCTTTAGACTGAGCTTCTAAAGTTGTTGTTTGAGCCAGATATCTCACACTATGTCTGATTTTCTCTTTTTCTGATTATAGCTGCTATATTTTTTGTTTAACCTAGGCTAGCTTTTCAGTTATGGGGAAAGCAAATGAAAGTGAGGGGCAAAGATCCAGCACTACACAGACACTACAAGTTCTGATGATATGAACCAGATAAATATGGTTCAGAAAAACATGGTGAAATTTTATTCTTGAGTTTACATTTCATATGCTTTGCAGGACTTTAATAGTAGACAGTTTTTGTTGTTGTTCATTTCAGATAGGAAAGGTGAAATGTGATTTGAGGTACATCTAATTTGGGTGGTATGGGTACAAGTCAATGTCTGCCTACCTTATTTACAGCTAGAATTATTTGTGGAGAGTGAACTGTACATTACAGAGAAAGAGCAGCAGCTGCAAAGAAGGAAAAAAACAATAGTAAAGGTAAATAATTATTCAGAGGTTTCTGCCAGGGGGAAAAGAATAACTGAGGAAAGGGCAAGCTGGAGGAAATTCTGAGAGTAGCTTGCCATGCCTAAGGCTGAACATCTAAAGTGAAATGCATTCACTGTAAACAGTTTGTTTGTTATTTATTCTGGCACAAATCATGTGAATTCCACCAATGTATGTGAGAGGCAATATGCTTCCACTCAGTGAAGTTTAAAGTACAAGCTGGTTTAGATCTGAGTGGAGAGCATGGAATGGGAGAGTGTAAAGAGCAGAGAAGTTAAGGACTGGGAGGTTTGCTTGAGTGATATCTAAATAAACAAACATCTAGATCTTTGGTGATAATCAGTTTGACACTGCGCAAGGCTTCGGCATCTCTCTCTAAGACACTTGTTAAAATATATTAGTACATACAGTTTCAGAGGCACAGGTAGACCCATGGAAGACACTAGTACAACTTCCAGAGTGAATTAAATACATACGCTTTTGTAGCTTGCACTAAATCTGTGTATTCCATTCAAACTGAATTTTGTGAATATTGGACTGTTAGGAATGCATCAAGTGGACAAAAAGCGCAGATAAAATAAATATTTGTCAATATTGTTTTGACAATATTATTGAAGAAAAGATTATTCTTTTGACTGACATCAGAGCAATATAAATTTAGCCTCTAGAAGAACAGAGACAGTGATCAATATGACAGATGCACATGTGACAGTTCAGTGAAACTTCGAAAATATTCATTAGGTAAGTGTAGCCGTTGTTTTAACTAGATAATCAGAAGTAGCTCATAATTTGCCATTAATTTGTTCTGCTTAATGCTTATTTATACAAAAAATTCCTAAATTGATCCTAACTGCTTTGAAAACAAAAGGTTACATTGCTAGTACATAGCAGGAAGAATGTTTTTTTGAGATTTACAAGTAAATCAAAGCAAGCAAGTTAGAGCAAACACATTTTTTTTTAAAACAAAATGTGTCAGCTGTTTATAACTATGTATTTTAATTTTCCATTTTATAGAGCCATAGTAAGAATGGGCTTTTTATTGCTAAATTTATTAAGGAAAAATGTATTATTCCTGAAGCAAAGACTGCTACACTGCTAATTTTTTTTTCTTTTTTTTTCCTTCACTGTTTTATCAAAAGTCTTCAGGTTCATTCAAGCCAGTCAGTTCTGGACCTGTTCATATAAAGCAGGAAGATATAATTTCTTGTCAAGAAAGAGCTAATACTGTAAACATACAAGCCAAATACAAAAGCCTACAGTCCATAAAATCCTAACGCTTACATATTGTAAAGCAAGGGAAACCAGCATTTTAATGACAACCTTAATTCTTTGTTCCAGAAGCCATTCTCTGAGCACCTTATCTGTGGTAATGAAATCATGTGCTTTCAGGTATAGCAATGGAGTAGTCATGAATACACCTTAAATGACTCTCAGGAAGTCTGAAAAACCATTGAACTGCTTTGAAGAAGGTGGAAAGCAATCCAAGGTGGAAGAAATCAAAAAAGCAATCCATAATCCTGATTATGGATTCACTTGGTTCTTCTGTACTTATGCCAAAATTCTGCCAGAAAACATGGAAACTGACAAAACCTACAGAATTTGTGGTCTAACATGTTACATGGCCCTTCTAAGGTATTTCAATAAATATATGCAGGGCATCTGCCACAGACAAACTGTTCAGTGCTCTGCAACCTGGACTAGACAGTGGGTGGTAGGGAGACAAAGGAGGATGTCAAGGAGGTCTCCACTCCCAGAAGGAAATGTAGAATCAGCCTTTGCATTTCCATTTTTTCTGTATGTAACTTTCCCAGTTACAAACTGGAAGGAGGGGGATGTCCTCTGAACCCTGTCCAGAACTGAGCTCTCAGTCAGCTCGCTAGAGACGCTGACTAATAAGACAACGATTCAGTATAATTTCAGCCATTTTAAACACTGCTACACTTATCTAAATCAGTGCTCCATTAATGTCTATGGTAGCCCTACATTAAGGTGTGCTGTTGGAGCCAAGATACTGCTGTCAGAAGGACAATCAAGCAAACTAAGCAACTGTCTCATGCTTTGTATCACTTTCATACGCTTACCTAGAAATAAATATTTTCCATGATCAGCACTGCAAAGTAGAATCCCAGAGCATTGTATTTAACCTCCTGCACCATCATCCAGATAGGTAGGTATGTTTTTTATTCTAAAACCTTTGTCACTGGAAAAGAGAGAATGGAGCCTGCTTTCCAAGTAGCATGTAGCCACAGTACTGGCAGTTTCTAGAATCTTGTTTTGACTTGCAAAATGAGCACATTTGATAACTCACCAGGCGAGAATAAATGTGAAACTGAGATATCATTTTTATAGCATCACTTTTCTGATTATAACAACCACTTCTTAAAAAAGGTAACTTTAGTAGTAATTTTATTTATTGTTTGCATCTCCTTTGAGTAAAGCTGAGACAGGGGAATGCAGAAAAGGCTACCAATAACATTTTGAACAAGCTGAAAAAAAGTATTTATGTTTGGCTGCCTAGGACAAATACAAGGAATAACACAGAGATTATACTCCTCAATGTGTACATGTGCTCTTTATTTTTTTCATTAACTCATACCAGTTTACATATTCATGTATAATTGGATTCCGTACTTTGAAGGTGTTACAGATGGAAAATGTTAAAAAACTGCAGGAAAACAGCTTGAATTATTGTAAAAATAGATTTGGAAAGTTGACTTTGATATCTCTTGCAGCCTAAGGACCGGAGGGGATGTAGTAATAAAAAACAGTGCTGAGGATGGTGTAAAAATCAGAGCAACTTTGCCCCTGGCCTCTTCCTGGTGTGGAACTTTTAGTGGTTAAATTACAGCAGTGTTGTAAGGTCCCTTCCAAAGGAAAATGCAAAACCAGACTCCAGAATTCTTTGGAATATCTGCAAGTTTCCATTCAAGGAGAAACAAGAATTTGTAACAGCTTCCTAAGAGCCCACTCTTTCTGTTATTTGCTTTCCTTAGAGAAACTCTTACTAGTTTCTTCTCTCCTAAATTCTACAATAGACCAGATGAACGTATCTTGCTAATTTTATAAAATTATAAAAAGTTAAAATTCTTACAAATTGTGGTCTAAAATGAGTATTAATCACGAGAGTAGTCTATTATATAGTATTACCCCTGCTTTGAATGCTGAGGGTTGGCCCACATGATACCTGTGCAGCCCTTCCATCCTAAATTATTTTATGATTAAAAAAAATAAAAATGTTTATAATGACAATGATTAAAACACTAAAAAGGATAGCTTGACCCTGGTCTACATCCAGACGGGGAGAAGCCATGAAAGTTGAGGTCACAGAGTAGTACTGCAGCTTAGTCCCCTTGGCCATGAGTCTGAAGAGTGGAAAAGCAGGATCTGAGCCAGAGAGGTGGGAAGGTCTGCAGCATTTCTGGCTTCTATTCCCTCATTATGTTAGCAACTGCTTGATAAAAGTTGGAACGCCTCAGATGTGCTCTGTTAAATAGATCAGGACATCCCTGCATTAACCTGAATATAAGAGACATGATAATGTCAGCACAAATCAGACTAGAAGGAGGGAAAACATCCCACATTTTTGAGTTAGAAACCACTCAGAACTTAATTATGGAATTGAATCTGTACATAAGCAATTCATTTTTTTCCTTCTATAGCTGAAGTAGTACAAGTAGTATAAAATAACAGAAAAATCTAGGTTTTGAAATGCAGTAGGAAGTAAGCAAAAGTATTGCTTATTGCTTTTCAGTTGTTATCTTTACCTTGATTATAGCATTGTGAGATAAATCTATGGTAGTTAAAGTATCAGCCCAAAATAAAGCCTAGTAATTAGAATGGTGGTCTCATTTGTAGATAAATTTATTTTGGTGAACAGAGAGCTGAGGAGGAGATAGAGGAGATAGAAATGAAAGGAAGCACCATTTGCTATTTTCTCATTATTCAAATTAAGAAAAAGAAAATGGAAAAGTCTGGCACTTTTAGTTGCCAGTACAAGCACTTTAACTTTTAGTATAAATGTTATTGTTTTATTTTTCATTAAAGACAGTGAAGATTTTCAACTGAATGAAAGTTTATTAATAATACAAGTTTTCTGGGAAAATATTCTTTTTTTTCTAGTCATGTTTTTTTTGATAGAAATATTTTAACTGGCTTCCACATATATGCTTCAACTACTTAACTGTTAATACTCCATGGTCTCTGTGACATACACCACATGAAGTAACATGAGCGACTTGTACTCCCAGATGTGAGGCATTTCCTGTCATAACATGAGATATACGTGCATACTTACAAATGCACTGTTAGCGCTTCTCAGTATACGTGGACTCACTACATATTTTCTGATGCAGCATCATTCGAAAGGTTTGCTGAAAAAATGTGATAAAAATGTATTGGTGCATCATAAAGCCTAGGTAATGGCCCTTGAGCATAATAAGAGGAGGGCAGAACTTTTGCAACCAGAAAAGCAGCAAATGAAATGTAGGAAATCTAGAATAATAATGTAAAAGATCATAGGGACAACAGTCTTTCTTCACCTGTGTATAAACCTCATCTTGCTAAGACCTATGTATAGATCTTACAAGGCTCTCATGTCTGCTAGTCTCATGTGATACCCTAAGATATATCAAAATGTAGTATAAACATATATATGAGCAACTGAAGTAAGTCAACAGGGCTTGGGGAGAAAGTGTAGAACTGAATGTAAACACTTTGGATCTGGGGAACGATATAGCTAATCTTTTGTGATCAGAGAATACAAGAGAAAGCTTCAATCAGCTGTAGTAGTACTTGTCCATGTTCTGTAGCAGCATCAGTGTTTTACTTGGATAACCCAAAAAATGCTCAGACAGTACATAAAAAAAGTTCTCTGAGCATCTCCCACTTGTTTCTGATGCACTCATTCTACCTGATTGTCCCTACTTTTTTCCTGTATTTGTTCACTGATTATTTTTTCCTGAATTTATTCATGACCATATTTAACAATATTTATGGGTGTTATGGGATCAGTGTACCAAGGAGAAATAATTCCCTAATTGGCATAACTTACACTTGATCATTTTTATAATGTTTTGAATTAGGAATATGCTTTAGAAACAATGTATCCATTCTACAAATATAAAGCTGACATAATAGTTACTGGTTCTTTGATAAAAAATGAGAAAGTGGTCCAAACAAGATGAGTTATTCTTTCGCCCAGGTAATTCAATTTCCAGCATTTATATTGCTTGAGATTCATGTGATTTAGAATCCAGTCATCCAAGATTTCATCTTTTTTTTTTATTATTCTCTCTCTCTTTTTTTTTTTTTTTTTAGTTTAGTGATTAGATCCAGGAGAGTAACTTGAAATGGAAAAACTAATCTGACAGGGATCAAATTTTCTCACTGTACAGGAACATTAAGAAAACTGATTTTGTAGAAGTTCACAAAACTATAGAAATATTAGAGTAACTAACTTGAAACTTGATCGTTATGAATGTAAATTAAGAATTTATTGTCTGACTATCCAACCAAAGACAATGCTGGATGACTCATCTGGACAGTCACAACGAGACAACGTTGGCCAATAACTGTATTTCAACAAATGCTTGATAATAACCTTTAAAGATGTTCAGCAGATTAGTTCAAATAACAGATGTAATTCTTGGTTAACATTTAGTCTGTGGGGCTAAGCTACGGGGACTTTGGGTTTAGGCGAGTAGTGTTAATTACTTTTATGCCACCTCAACTCTTCATGCTAATAGAGACTCTTGCAACCAGCTGAGATAGTAGAAGAGGTTAATGTGCCTCATTTGCTGCCAGTTAGCTGTTGCTGTCCTCCCACAAGAGATTGGTACTTCGCTTGTACAGATGGAGAAAGGAACATTCATCCAAACCTGTGTTGTTCCAGTTTAGTTAACAGATGCATGTTGAAAATTTCTAATGTTTTAACTTTATTGAGCATTGTGAAGATTTTTCCTTCTCTGTCCCTTGAGTACTCGCAGGTTGACAGATCCAGAGGCAGCTGGTAAAGGTAGAGAACCTGGCCCATTAGTGGTCTGTGCTGGAGCCACAAGGGTGTTTCCAGTACTGGCAACAGAAGGAAGTTAAAAGCTTAAAGACATATTTAGGTTTTGCATTTAATAAGACAATCCTAACAATCTTATTCTTCAAATCTAGGTTCTCATTTAGAACATATTTTTCATCTTCTGAGCACCAATTATTTATTCCATATTTTTTTTCCTGCAGTAAACTAAGTATTTTGTAAGATTTGTCCATATGTTCTTTTAAAAAGGTTTTACTTATTTATTTATTATTCTTGTTAAATCCAAGGTATTTTTATCTTCCTTGGCTGGGATTTTAATTAGTGCTGTGACATAAACCTTCCTGGTGCTGTTTGTTTACTTTCCAAGGAGCCGCTATTACTGTAAAAAAAAAATGCTCTAATTTGTTTATGTCTTGCAGAGTTTCCCATCTTATAAAAATGAGGTGCTTAATTTCTGTCACATTGATTTAATCCTAATTATATTCACCTTGACTGGCAATTGCTTCTTTTCCTTTTGTTTTACACCTTCTTCCAAGCTCTCAAGGCATAGCTAGTTTTCCAGAAAGATAAACAGGGGCTGATGACAAGGTGCCATTTTCTCTTAGAGGACTAATCTCTTTACAGACCACATTCACTCAGGAGAACATTATGGAAGTCAATGAAATTGAAGTAGGGCCTCATCTGGTCAATTAAACCACTCTTCTTATGGATCTGTTTCTGCCTTCATTCCTCACACACCTCTATGTTTGCCAAATACGCACTAACAACCTGATTTCAGTTACCCCAGTTGTACTTACTTCTTAATGTGTTCCTGTTACTTTATTAACTAAACAGCAAAAGGAAGGGAGGATGGGAAAAGAAGAATCTTCTTTGACTTGTGATGCCCATAGTACTGGGTATGTTTGCTCTGCTTTGCCGGATGTATGCAGACAGAGTTCCTGCCCTCTTCTTATATTCTGTTTGATAAGGAAATCAGGAGGAAGTGACAAAAAGGAGTGAAGGGCTATGGGAAGAGTTGCAGTTGCAGATTATGAACTCGTTCACTTACAGTTCATTGCTCAGATCCTCAGAACTATACTCATTTCCTTTTTGTCCTTGTGGCCTCAGTTGAGTTAGGCAATCACAAGGCGATGTAAAGTTAATGGGTTCGTTTATTTAAAAAAAGAAAGCAACACACCCATATCCAATCAAATAAAAACAGACTCTAAGTAATCTATGCTTCTACATTTTACAAAAATGAAATAGATTTCAGAACTCATAAAAGGAAATTCCCCAGTTTACTGAAGAAAAGATTGATGGATAGGAAGAGATTTCAGCAAAATCGCTTCCCTTGCAAACTTTATCCTAAATTCTTTTCCCAGGGCAAGACAATTAAATTTGGAAGCAAGTAAGCTTCTTGCTCTTTTATTTACAGAACTGATCTATGCTACTCCACCAATCTCCCCTGCTGCATTTGACTCGCTAAAACACCTAATGAAATTTATAAAATCCAGTTCCCTTTGTTCTTTTAATTCAGCTGGAGCCAGTCAGAAGTCTTTTCTGCATGATAATAGGGTTAATTCCTTAGCATAAGCACTAGATGAGAGTATAACTCTGATAACCACCCTGAAGGCAAGTAACATTAGGCCCATTTTCAGAGGTCTTCAAACACTAGCTCAGAATTGCCTGCGGACCTTGTGCAAATCTGAGCTTCGAAGTATAGGGCTTGTTTGAGGATGAAAGTGGGCACTGTTATGCATAATTAAAGAGAAGGTCAAAATTATTTAAATATTTGTTTTTAATGGGAAAATATTACTTGGATATATTTTTTATTCACTACAAAGAAACCTTTAGAGTGTGTGCTAAAGGTGATACTTTCAACTACATTCACACAAGACTGGGACCAGATTTGAACTAGAGTGAAAATCACAAGTTATAATTGGCTTATGTAACATCATTCTTAACTGCAAATAATAAACACATTGCAACAAATAGTGCCATGTGAAATCCTGCTGGTATTGTGTCTCCCGAGTATCACTTTTATCTGAATGCTGTCACCTCAGCAACATCTCACATATGAGCTTCTTCCTTTACAGCTGGGACAATTCCTAGGTACTTCAAACAACACAGACTTGTTTCCATTCACTTAAAACTGGAACCTACAAACAATAGGAAAGAGAAGTGCAATCTCTTCAAAAGGACATTTTATTTTGTTTTTGTCTGTAAACTCAGTGTCACTTGGAGGAACTGAGTTTTGAACTGATATTCTTATCAGGAGAAGAGGAAAGTGCTGGTGGCTGTGTGGTAAGAGGAGCACTGTGATGCAGCGATGTTTCCCAGTAGTAAGCCTAGGGGTAGGCGAAAACTGTTAGTGACTTATGATGAATAATAAAATGGGAAGGAATTGTGGGAGAAAGAGTCTTGTTGTTTTTGCAACATAAGTTTTGTATACAAACTTGTTTGGACACATTGTTGGCATGGATTATTAGACATTTTATGGAAATGGGAGAAAAAATCATTTGTGGCTTTCCTTTTTGTCTTTAAAATGAAAGGTCTTGATAATCAAGGCAGACAACAGTGCAGTCATGTAAGTAGCATTAAGAGACAATGGCAGGTGCTGGAAGTGGCATCACCAACTTGTGACTTTGGCTCCACTCATGTTATTTAGCGCTATAAGTGTGTGACAGAAAAAAACAAGCAAAGCAAAGGGACTAAAAGCAACCTAAGCTAGAACTGAGTGGCTGCTATAAAAACTGAGAAGCAGAACTTGACTCTCTGGTGCCTGATAGTCTGTGCCACATCATATCAAGCAGTGACAGAAGTGTCAGTCTGATAAACTGCTGTGTTACAATCTGGTTGATCAAATGTTAGAGGAATAAGAAAAGGAAGAAGGTAGCAGTGTTGTTGCCCTGACTCCTCGTGTCAACTTCCTTTCTTGTATTTGGTCAGTTTATCATTCTTGAGACAAGCACTCTGAATTAACATAAATACAGAGTGGATAGAATAAAAAGATGTAACAAATCTAAAAGCTCTTTATGTATTTTGTCATAGAGGGACTAACAGTTCAATGACGCTATAAGAACTATTTACTCTCTGATTGAATACTGGCAATGAGCTAGTTATATTTTTGCCTATGGGATACTTCAAAAATATTTCTGTATGTATGGTCTCGTGCAATCCCTCAGAATCAAGATCATCTCTATCACTACTGTGGTAGATATGTTGAAAAGCTTGCATGGATACAATTTTGCCCCTTCCATTCTAAAAAAGTGTGACTTATCCACTAGCCTCTCAATGTGCTTTGGATAAACTTGGCTCACGGAGTATGTAAATCATACCCATATTTAAGTTGAATAGTTAGGTTCAGTAAACGGCAGCATAATGGCAGGGATACACACACCCTCTTGTAAACTGCTATAGTTAGGGACCTGCTGTTCTGAGAACACTCTTGATTTACTTTAAATAAATCACATCATGCTTCAAAATACCTATCACTGGAGATGTTTCTGGAAGACTTCCTTTTGCCTTCAAAGATCTCTCAGGATGCTTTATCTTTAAAAAGAGCCTTCCGTTACATTTACACAAAGAGCAAGTCTCAAGCATTTTGCTTCTCTTCAAAGTAGCGCTGTTTTAAATAATGAACAGTTGCCAGGAGGAATAGCACAGGCTTATTTGTGGTTGTGTATTTGTCTGTCTGATCATTATTTCTGCTCTTTGTCCATCCCTAACCCGGCAGGTACAAGTAAATCCTCAGGGCTTAAAGCCTTCCTACAGAAAGTTATTTTCTTCAGTTACCTGTCAACAACATCTGTTGGTTTTTTTTTTTCTTCTTTTTTTTTCTTTTTTTTTTTTTCCTGTTTCTGTTCTGATGTACACTGCTTTTTATTTTGTTAAAAAAAAAAAAAAAGAAGACCAAGCTTTTGACAAGCATCGGTCTCTCTGACTATCATTTCTGTGAATTTAACATGACACTCTACAGATAGGAGTTGAAAAACATATATGAAAAGGATATTGCTCAATATTCTTAAGAACAAAGAGAAAAAGGACTAGCTCAGTAGTAAAATGGCTACTGCTTTTTTTTTTTATCTTTCCAAATATCATGGCAGTAGCAAAGGAAAGAATGTATGCATTAGCGATGAACACTTTTTCTCTGAAAAATTGGTCAGGCACTGGCACAGGCTGCCCAGGGAGCTGGTGGAGTCACCATTCCTGGAGGTGTTCAAGAGCTGTGGAGATGTACTAAGGGACATGGTTTATTGGGAAATATTGGTGGTAGGTGGATCGTTGGACTGGATGATCTTGTAGGTCTTTTCCAACCTTGGTGATTCTATGATTACATAGTAATAATAACAAATGTAATACGTAAACTCTATGCCTAAGAACAGCATTTTAAAATATTCTGAACCTGATCTGCAGCTGGTGCAAGTAAGAATGGTTCAACTGAAATCAACACATAATTTTAATTTCTGGCAGAAATAGCACATTCCATGAATCACTTGTAGATTTTATATGCTTCAATAAAAACTTGTCTTTATGCAATTTTTAATGCTATCATATTTATACTTCGTGTAGGTATTAAAACATTGAAACTAGGGGAACAGATTCTGCAGATCTAACCTAAGAGTGAGTCTCTACCACTTTCCCAGAAATGTATCCCATGTGCCTAGGATTCTCAATGAGCTTGCATAGCAGGGTTACTAGGCTTAAAACACATTTTAATGTGTATTAGAAAGAGATGGTCTCTGTCTCTACTAACAACCTTCTTATTATACCTGAGAAATTACAGGTGCTTGGTATGATTGTTTGTTAAAATGGAAAGTTCTCATAAAAATGTTCTTTCTTTGTCTTTCATCAGCAAACATAATGAGAACAAAAAGTGGAAAATAGTTCAAATGGATAAATAGTCCATATTATATTGACAACGGGAGAGAGACTGGGAAACCCCATGTCTCTCTACCATGTTTTTTTTTTAAGGATTTGGTTTTCTGGAGATGAGGAAATGAGGAAATTTCAAAATATGAACCAGATTTTGGTTTTCTGAAGCTCAATTTCTGCTGCTTTGGTGGTGCAAAAACTGCAAAGGATCTTTCCATCAGTAATTGCTGCACTGCTACAGAACACTTTCAAAGATCATGGACTTAAACTAGTAAATTTACCTTTCTTTTGGATTCAGGAGATATTTTATAAGATCATGCATAGATGGCATTTGATTTTCTCATAATCTGGAAGGTTTGCAAGTGTGTTTTCTTTAAACTTAACCTTTCTGCGTTGTCACAAAGATCAGCAGATTTCAAAAAGCAATGAGCTTGTCACACAAAGTGTGACAGCCTGAACTTAACTCTGGAAGTTATTGATCGATTTTCAAACATTTCATCTCAATGTACTTTGAATGATTTTCTTTGTATTTATATCCCATGGAATGATTTTTCCCTAAAACTTGCTGGTAAGTGACACAGAAAATTCATTAATTTAAGTATTATAAACATCTTCTACATCCACCAAATGATAATATATATATTAACTGGAGCATTCAAAATATTTGAAATGGCTAAACTATTAATATTAATTAACTACTAATCTAGTTTATGCTTGAGAGAATACAATGCTTATGTATACGATCAGATTTAATAAGAAAAAGTTCTTGGCTTCTTACAAGTAAAGTAGGACAGTTAGAAACGCATTAAAAACAAAAGTCGGTTTTGAACAGAGACAGGGAAAAGTAGAATTGCTTAGCTGATATAAATAGTTCAATATTACCGATAATTATTCAGACATTGAATTCTGGAAATGTGCAAAAATACTAAACTTTTAAAAGTGAATTCACAAACCGATATTAATCTTAAAAATTCTCCTAGAAGCATAATATGCTGTAAATTGCCAACCTCTAGTCTTTATTCTCTAGCTTTAATGATTTAGTTGTCTAGCTGAGAGAAGAAATATTATCCTACAGCCAAGCCACTGACATAATAACTACTAAATAATCAAAAGGAACATGTCTTAAAGAGATACTATGCTGAATACTGTTTACCCTAAAAGTATACTTATTGAGATCAGTATTAACCATAGCAACTAATGAATAAGAATATAAATTTGCAGTGGATAATTTGAAATTTCTTCATATCGATGTTTGTAACAGTTTCTTTGTAAAGCAGGAAAAAATTCCAAGGAAATTACACTTTGGAGAAAAGAACAAAAGTGGAACTGAAACTTCCATTTACACTTCAATTCTTTACTGTAGCAAATGAGTAATATTTCATGGAAGCACTTGTGTCTCAATAAGCAAAATACCCTCTTATAAGCTATCTAGTGACTACATGGAGCATGTCAGGAAAAATCTTGGGGCTTCGTTTTGTGTTTGGGTCAGATGAAAGTTCTGCACATTAATCTGTCAATTCAAGCAAAACCATTCCAGATCTCACCTACTGCAGCTTTCTTACAGTGTCACCTTCATGGCTGTCTGTTTTGAAGTGTCAGATTTTATGCTGGGAAATAAAAATGGCTCAGAGCTTGTGACTAAATGAATGAAGAAAAGAAAGAAAGAGGAGGATTCTGCCCCTGCTGGTACTTCAGGAGGTCTGAGAGCTGTTTTTCAGAATTTTGAGATTCAGATTTGATTTTCTTTTTTGTTTTTTTTTGCTAGGAGTAAGCTTCCTCATATACTCTCAAAAATAATTTATAACTTCACGGGTCCTGGAAAATTCAAACAAATAAATCCTCTGTCTGGAAATCATTAGTCAGTTTCCTACTACTGCTTAAAAGAGTGGTTGATAAAGACTTGTTCTTTAAAACACATTTCAAGTTGGAGGTATATAATTATGTCAGCAAATATTATGGTACAAATCCTTTTAAAGAAATGAAATGTTTCTGTTCTTTGAGTCAGATTTGGAACAGATTTATACCAGGTACAAATTTTTCCTCATTTTTTTTTATTCCCTTTCTAGATGAATATTATTGTTGACCAATATCTAACAATAATTATCTGTCATAATTTTTTATTATTATGTCAGATAGAGCTGGCTACAGAGTACATGTAGGTTATTTCCCTTTAATTGTAGAGACAGTGTATTTTTTAATGTATTTTGCAAAGCTGCTGAAACTTCTCACTCCAACAGCAGCAAGAACTGTTAATAGTTAGGTATTTGACAAGGAATCATATCTAATGGGCCTTTCTATTAAAATATTTTTTTTTCTCCCAGCTTTGCAGTTTCTATGACAATATTCCACTCCTCAGTAAGTCAGCCATCTTGCCAAGCCAGGTCTCTTGCAGATGAAGTTTGGTTCTCTAAATGAGGAGCTGGTTACAACCACAGATTTTTGAATCTACATAATCCCCATGTCCTTATCACAAAAGATGGTAGAAAGCCTTTGGGATGCAATGCTCACAAACTGTCTCAAGATTGCCCTCCTCCACGGTGCTTTCTGAAAGTCATAGTCCCTGGATTTCTGTGCCATTTGAACTGGGAGGGTGACAGTGACTGAATGTCGACTGATGTCTGCCCCCATTAAATGGTTACCTGGGAAGACAAGTGTCTCTGCAAAAATGAGATGACAGCTGAGCTTTCCTCCAGAGTGCTAGAATTATTACTCCATTCAGAGTCACTGAGTGTGCAATGTGTAGGTACTGAAAGAATTCACTGTAGCATGGTACATAGTACATGGAGCTGCAAATAGGGTCATTCTTCTGTTCAGAGCCCCAGTGCCCAGAGTAATTAACTTCACATGCCATGGCTCAGTGCTGAGGCTGAGCTCAAGTGAAGTGGTGAGGAGCCCAGCCCTGAAGGGCATGGTTGCTTGAGTTCTTTATTACAAACACAATGAAAAAAGTAATAGTTTTTGCTATACAGTATTGCAGTGCTTCTGCTCAGGAAATGAATTTTTATGTGTTTTGTATCTCATGAATTCTGCATATTTTATTCCCTAGAGTTTAGTGTAAAAATCACTTTTTGTATTGCTAAGAAATATCACTAATTGTACAAACAAAACAAACCAGCCTCGTACATTACGAAGTTGAAATGACAGGAGCCATCAGGAGGTCCATAGGAAAGAGTGCCTATGCCATCTTAAATAGTCTTTACACAGCATTATCTTAAGGCAAACACAGAATGTTTTAGCCAATGTGTGTCTTAAGATTAAGGACAGCAAAAGTTATTTGGGTTTAACTTTATTTTTGAACTCTCCCAGACAAAAATTTTCAGCACTGCAGGTGTGAGATTTTCCTGTAATAATTTGTGCATAACAGTGCAGATAAAATACAAATAAATAACAAGTGCTGAGAACTCACTCCCTTCTTTAAGGAAACCATCAGATTTCCTCCCAGTACCAAACCATCTGGAATGCCATGATCTGACTAAATTATAGCAGTCTATTCTGAATAATGCAGTGCCTTCCTTTTGCCTCTGAGCAACCTGATGTAGCTGTAGGTGTCCCTGTTCATTGCAGGGGAGTTGGATGAGGTGACCTTCAAGGGTCCCTTCCAACTCAAACAATTCTGTGATTCTATGATTTCAGTCTGGATTTTGGGTTTGAGCTGGCTGCTGCCTGAACTCAAGCATACTTTGGGAGAAGACAACTTAGAAATCCTGAGATTTAATATTGCAGATAATGTTAAACCTCCCCCAACCTCTTCTCATGTAAGCTAGGGGCTCCACTTACTATAAGAGAGGAGCACATGGGGAATTGGGTGAGAAATAAGAGGGAGGTTATGTAAAATTCTTTAACAAACTTGTTTGTTGCAAGCAATTTTGTTGTGCTGCATATCTCCCACAGATTTCAGTGAATTGATGCAGACAATCAGCATGTAAATGACATACCTGTTATTTAGTCTCCTGGGGAAGTTTCATATCAAAAGAAATAGAAGTAGCTCACAGCAGAAGTCATCTACAATGAGCAGTGAATGCGTGAAAGTTTGTCTTGCAGATTATCTTCATTATAGGCTTCAAACCTCTAGTTAGATGTCCTGATGAGTGTGATAATTGGGTAACATCTTCCACTTTGATGGAAGCTGCTTGATGAATGTTTTTACTATTGGGAAGTCATAGAGTTTAAAGTACTGTATTTGCTAAATATAGTGGATGGAAAGTAAGTAAATATTTTAAACAAATCATAAAAAGGCATTCAAAAGGCCACAGTGTCCATCCTCAGCGTTAGGATAAAATAAACTGTATCTGCACTTGGTTTTCTAAAAATCCTTCATTCCTGTGGAGAACTATTTCACATACTGTGAGTTATGATTAAAAAGCTGTGGTGAATTACTGAATAGTCTGTGTGTGTTGGGGAATTTAATTTGTAACCTACTGAAAAGCAACCTGGATCTATAAAACAGGTTGAAGGACAGAACTCATTATCCTTACTCAACCAGCAGCCTCTTAAAAACTTGGAACATCAGAAATGTCAAGACAAATGTCTTTGAGGTTTCCAAGGAAAAGGGCTCAGTCACAACTCACTGCAGTTGCAGCAAAGTGACCTGAAGCGTTCTGGGTCTCTGCTCTAGGCTCAGAAAGCTGTTTAAAGTGGATGGCTGAAAGTCTAAGAAAAATTCATGCCGGTCTAGGATTGCTCCCCACATGGAGCAGGAGTAGGCGAGTGCCTTTCAGGAAGAGACTGGTAGTGTTTTTCCCAAAACTTCTCATAAAATCCCAGCTATAAGGTGTGATTGAAATCACTGCCTGAAGCCCTCCGACATCGTGTCGTAACTGTACATGCAGATTACAGAGCTGCAGTCTGGACACAGTTGCTAACCTCCTCCTTTCATCTCCCTGGTTAGAAAACAATTCTGTTTTTCTCTACAAATAGGATGAAGATTTGACAAAGGGCTTGGTAAGTAGTGGAAGCAGTAAGTTGCATTAGTCTGCTGGTCAAAATATGTGCAGTAATGGAGCCTCTTGTGTATATCGTGTAGTGTATACATGGCTAATTATTAAAAATAGAATCAAGATGACAGTACAAATGCTGTTCTGAGGACTGAAAGATGATGCAGTGCTTGTTGTGGCTAATTGGAAGTGATCATGAAAAACAAAAGTTTGATGGGTCTGAAGAAGCAAGGAGAGAAGAGAGAAAAGAAATGTTAGCACTACAGGACAGAGTTATAGGAAGCTCGACAGACACATGTAAAATATGAACTTGATTTTGTTGATCAAGCAGAGGGAGTTAAAAAGAGCCTATGCTTTCACCATTATTTTTTTTTTAAAGAATGTTCTGCCTTTGAATGCATCAGAGACTGATAATTAAAATATATGAGGAGAAATCTTCATCAGTACATTCATTCAGACATTATGGACCCTATTCTCCATTTACCTATTTATTGCTTGAAACGTACTTTTTATAATTTGCAAAGTACAAGTCTCCCTAGAATATCAGAGAAATGCACTTCCAAAATCAGTTCCTAAAACCAAGCTGTTTCCCCTGAATGAATGAGGTCACTGAAGTTATGAGCAATGTTTGAAATTTTCTGAAAGGCAAGTGTGTAAAGTTAAGCTGAGCTGTGTCTTCCCTGTCAGCTTGGTTTTTGTCTTTAGGATAAGTGGCAGCCCCATTGAGCAGTAATACAGAGAGCATAGTACTACCTAAAATGTTGGATTAGTTACAATGAGAAGAGGACTCTGTCAAATCATGACTCTGTTCATTAAATGACCTCTAAAATTATGGAGAGCTGCAAGAAAAAAAGTTCAGCATTCAAAGAGATCTCTCTCTATATATTAATTTAAAGAAAGGAGAGCTGACATTGCATGTGATTTCAGATTTGTAAATCTCAAAAGGTAATGTATGATTTCATTATCTCAGCTAAATTATCACTGGATGATAAAAGAGTAACCAACAGTATGATTTTCAACAGTTGAACTATGCCTAATGGCACAGATACAGCACAATATATATTTTTATAATTTACAGTGTAGTGTTGAGAAAGCTCTGGCCTAACTGGGAGATTCTCACTTATTCAAGTGGCTCTATTTAAGTCAATGAAACTACTTGTGCCATGGCTTCTTTGCCTTTTTATGGGAAAGGAATCCTTGAATTCAGCTGATTTTCACATTTGAATTTCAGTGATAATGGTCTGAATATTTATTAAAGTTTTTGGAAGCTTAATGTTTTTGTGATCATCAATATACAATTTCTTGCTACTGTAACAGAAATGAGGCACTTTATTTTAGAACTGAAAGATGGAAGACTTTTATTATTTATTTTATGTGGTTTGTATCAAGGCATAACAAATCTCATTGGATTAAATTCTGTAAATTGCCCAATGCAAAGTTTATTTGAGATTGTTGCCAACGCTGATTGAATTTCATAATTTTTCCCCCAGATTCATATTTTTTTAAAAGTTCATTTAATATTTACTCAGAGCATTACTACCTACTGGGAATCACAGCATGTGTGATAGAGGTACCAAGATTTAGATACTAAAAAAACAACAAAAAGAACAAATAGAGAATTCACAAATTTAACAACTGAAACAACTATGTTTGGAAAGCATTATAATGGTTCTTAAGAGACAACATAGTTGTATATTCATGCTAATCAGCCAGTTTGCTATTGCTTCCTTAATGGTGAAAGGTCTTTTTAGTTATCAGAATACTGTTCTATGAATGTCAGGTAAATATTAAATCATTAGCAAATGTCAGATTTCCTCTGGAACTGGAACTGTGTGCCTATACACAAATACATTCATATACGAAAGAAGGGTGTGATAGAGTTGTAAGTTAATGCAAGACACAATTTTAAAAGCAGTGTCAAGAAGAAGTTTTCATTATTATTATCATTATTTGTAATTTCTCTATGCTTTCTCTAGTGGAATTCGCATTCTGCTTATGCCACAAAGAAACTTAGTAACGAACCTGTTCTAGAATGTATGGTTGCACATCATGGAAGCAGTTGTCAGCGCTTTGACAAATGGACCTGCAGCTGTCAGACAGCTGTGTGCTGCACTGGTAAGGCTGGTATAAGCAGAGAAGCAAGCACTTTTGAAACTAGGTGACTGCAGAGATGAGTCGCAGATGGTTTGAAAGAGCCCCAGTTTGGTGCTGAGCTCAAATGAAGTGAGAGTATTGTCAGCTTTATGAAAGTCTAGTGGTTGGTCTTTATGAGACTTGGCTTTCTACACCTTGTCTCATTCTCAACTGAGACCGCAGTTTCAGATTGAATAGGTGCAATAACAAGGAAAGACACAGACAGGACCTGTGGGTTATCTCAGCTATATTATTGGCATTAGGCTGATGATGTGGTTGCTCCAAAAGCGCAGAGAGAGCGTAAGGTGAATGTCTCTCAGAACCTGCTGTCTGTGCTCGAGGCAATTAAATGTCATAGACGTGCTGGCACTGATCCTCTGAAGTCATCTGATCCATAGTAAAAAGCTTATCTTTCATAGCTATCTTATTTGCTACCTCTGTGCACTTCTTGCTCCTGCTTGCATCAAGATATAACTGTAATAATGAGGTGCTACTGGTTCAAGTGACCATATGAAAGAGATTAATAATCAGATGGGGAGGAAGAGGAGAAGAAGCTGCTAAGACAAACTAAGATAATTTAACTCAACTCACATTTAGAAATGTCTTTACACCTCTGAAAATAAGTGTTTGTGAGTTCTACAAGAAAATTGTACTCTAGTAAGTACACTCATGGCAAATTGCAGAAGGTTATTTGTGGTAGATAGTACTGATAAAAGCTTTACAATATGATTGCTATCTGTTACATTGGGAATATATCTTCTAGGCTTCCTACTTAGCTGTAAGCAGAGCAAACATGCTTATTATTTTAATATGACTTGCTTCTATTCATGACTAGCACATGGCTTTCTGTGTGGGGAAAAGAAAACCAAAAAGCAGCAGCTCTTTCTTCATTAACCAACAGCCGTTTCTCCCTTTCCTGGAGTCTCTGTACCACTGTTCCAGATGCTCAGGGAGTAAAGGCTGCTCCTGAATGCAGATGTTTGCCATTTGTCTCATGAAGAGCTGGGAGGTGGGAGAAGCTGAGTACTTTCAGCTTTTAGGAAAAGTAATTATTATCTCACAGCAGTCAATGGGATGACAGTATTGTGCTTATAGAAGACATTTAACTAGCCACACAGCACTATACAATTTTGCACTTTATTAATCTTTATTAGTTTAATAAACCATTTCACATAGTACACCTGTTGTGACAGTTGCAAATATATGTTTTGCTCAGGTACTTGTCCTAAAATTTTAATGAAAACTGAAAAAATAATGGTTACTGTCTGGACTTTCAGTGGCATGCAGAAATTGTTGGCATATAGTGTACAATGCAGCTTTACTGAAATAAGAATGTTGAGCAAAGAGGAAAAGGAAGGATTTCATGGTTGTTTTTTTCCAATTTGCTGTATAGATTTCAAGCTTTTAGAATAAGGAGGACATAACTGTATAAGTGCTGCTTCCATTAGAGAACAGCTGATAAGGCTAATACTTTTGAAACTGTGCAGTAGGCGTTGGTAATATCTAAAAATAGAGATGCCTTTGAGAGTCTTGTTTCTTAACTCTTGGAATACTCTTGGTGTTGGCAAGAAATCTATTCTGGACAAGTAGTTTAAAGAGCTCTGGAAAAGAGGTGGACAGCTGAACTTCATTTTGGGCCAGATGACATTTTCCAGGATACTCTATGGGATATGCTGGGAGTCTGCCAAAGAAGGAACAAGAAGGCCTGAAGACTAAAGCTGTAAGGCAGTAGTCAGCATTTATATGATTATTCAGTAAAAAAAATACTTTATCTTGTAGCTACAGCTGTAATGATGTAAGGGAAATGATAACATTATAGTGATGTTGAAAGGATTGGTTAAACATTGAGCTATTTGGGAGCAAATAACTTCCTTTGAGTTTGGAAGCATCTGATATTTCTTCCATGTGACCAACAAAAATATGTTGTATTATTTTTTTTTCACGAGCTCAGTCAAAATTCACACTGTGTAAAGGAGATAAAACTCTTCCCAAAATCCAGTTTCAAAAGCCCTACCTTTTAAGTACAAAGTTTGGATTTTGATATAATCAGATTTGTAACTCATTCTTCTATGTTTATGTTCCACATATAAATGTACATTTACATAATTTGCATAAATAGTGTACAAATAACACTTTGAGATCAAGGCTAGTGCCTTATATTGACTATATGTAAGTATGACTCTGGTCAGCATCTTTGGTATAGTGGTGGTGAAGACCTGTTCAGTTGCTGTTATGTATGTATGTTATGTATGTTATAAGTTCTCCAATTGCTCACATCTCTAAATAATTGAAATACGATCCAGTAGTGACTAATTTGTTTTGAAGGTAAAAATTGATTACTTGTTCTCTTTCTATGAGTAGATTACATCAGTTGCAATATTGTCTTGATAGAGTTTTAATTAGAGAAGGTTCTTTTCTAATACACATGTACATGAAACCCATTAAATAATATAGGTGATTTTGTGTTTTTTTTTTTCATGTCAGAATATGAAAAAGGGTTGAAGCATATACCTTGCACAAGCAGAGGCAGATCTGCATAAAATGATCATGTGTAAATAATGAGCTTGTATAGAGCATGAAGAGTAGAGAAATCTAAGATGTAAGTCACGAGTTATGGGACAGCAGTAGACTTTGCAATTAATAACACAGATTTTAATCCTGTGTTTTAGGCTTATCTACTCAACATGTTTTCTCAAGCCCTACTTGTTTCTTAATTGGTGGAGAGGGTAAATACTCATGTGCTGTTTATTTAGGAGCTGCCATTCTTATTATTATGTGTTAACCAGATATGCACAACACTTCTGGTTAGAAAATATGCTGTTTACAATAAATACGCTGAGCTATTTTCTGTAGCTAAATATGGACCGATACAATCCTTTGAAATGAGGCATGTGGCACCAGTGTGGTAGGATTGGCACATGATAGG
Organism: Numida meleagris; assembly: GCF_002078875.1. Taxonomy (NCBI): domain Eukaryota; kingdom Metazoa; phylum Chordata; class Aves; order Galliformes; family Numididae; genus Numida; species Numida meleagris. The sequence continues at coordinate 103,596,261 of NC_034410.1, forward strand.
ACACCACAAAAAGTCATTTTTCCCCTTCTGGCAAGCTACTTATGCAAACTCACTACACTTCATGTTAGGGACATGCATCTGAGAAGCCCTTGAGTTGGCAGCTTGTGACTGGAAGGAAATAAACAATGCATGTCTATATGTCTACCAACTATTTCTGCAAATATCATAGCTATCTTTTGGCATCATAAAACTGACTGTCCACTAAGGCCATGTTTAAGAGTTAAAGGTATTGGACCATAAGTGATGGTAATTATTTATAGCACTGTGATTCAGTTTTTCTTCATACACATCTGGAAAGTCTTCTGTAATTAATTACACTGTATGCTTGGTCTAGCTGATTTTCTAGTTCTAGTCTGGAAAACTTGTAAGGTAAGAACAATGAGCTGGATATGCTAGTAAGGTCAGTTGTCAAAAAAGGCTATAATAGCATTACTGTGAAAGCCAGAAGGCTCATAAAAAAGAGATGTATTCATGTCTGTACATTTGAGAGTCTTAAAAAAAATCAAGACCTCAGCTATTTGAAAAGGAATGTCATTTTTCTTTGTGAATGATGTGGTCCAAAGGAATTAATTAACTTAGCTAGTCCACTTCTAACCCTAAAATGCTGCAAGGACTCCAAAAGCCCCAAACGTCTGTTATCACAAGTGATCTTGAAAGCAAACTGTGAGAGTGGTTTTTACTTTTAATAGTGTCGTGCTGCTTTGACAAGATTCTGAGGTAAGGCCTGACTCATAGAGTGCTGCACATTGGAGTAAATATTTCAGCACCTGGTAGGTGAGTTTTGCATAATATCCACTGCCTAGTAATATTTCTCACAGTATGCATCCAGACAAATTCATTTTTGTCTGGTATTTCATTCTTTTTTCTCTTTTCCTTATACAGCTGCCAAAAAAAAATAAATCTATTTGCTTTAAAAACATTTCACAGTGAATTGCAGGGCCATTAGCACAATCCCTGAAGAATGTCTTGAAACATGTGGAGTCTGGGGGTATTAGGAGCCAGGATGATGGTCAGCACCAAGGCATGGAGGAGACTGTGATGAGGACATCAACTTTCAGGAAAACCTAGTCAAGAGGGAGTAGAGCCCCATCATTCCTCAACTGCAAAAGCTTCCTGAGTAATGAAACTTTTCCTTTTCTTGAGACCAGATTGTCACAGAACGACAAGCTGTGTTTTAGTTCCTGGTTTGTGCCTCAAGCTGCTTCCTGGCTCAGGTCTGCTGTGCGTTGAAGAATCTCTGCAGACATTTAAAAATGGAGATAGTTCGCTTCCTCAGGTGCTGAAAGTGCAAGGCAGTCACTGAAAGGAAGAGATGAGCTAAGGTTTTGATCAGATCGGCAATGCTCATCTACAGTAACTAAGGGCTATCAGATTCCCACTCTTTCCAAGACATATAGCTACATTTCATAGTGAAATTGTTCTCATGGAGTGAAACGAATTCTTAAAGACCCACAGAGACAGTTAGGACATGCCTAAGAATGTACTAAAGCATGGGAAGCTCAAGATATGCTGACCTTGTTTATATGACCATGACTTGCTTCCCATGATAATTGTAATTACTAGTTTTCTTATATCTAACAATACACTTCAGTTCAGCTAGCAAATAACAAGTCTTGTGGTTTTGGTGATAAAAAGTCTATCAGTAAATGTAGCCACAGATAAGTTGCAACTAATAGTGGCCAAGATCTGTTGTACTACTTAAATACACAGGTTAAGCTGAACAAAAAAAAAAATATGTAAGTGAAGAAAATTACTGTAAAGTTCAAGTTACTCCAAAAGAAGTTAGTCCTTAGTCATTCTAAGATCTGTTTATATTAAACGGGGATTTTTTTTGGTATACTTCATAACAGAAATCAGTACTTTTCCATTAATGTCCAATTTTTGGAAAATCAGGCTAGAAACATATTCTGAATTTTATACATATATATTTTTAATAGATTTTTCTTTTTCCCTAAAAATACTAATGGAATTCATTCTGAACAAGAGGATGCTGCAAGAAAAGAATATATAATAATTAACTTCCTCACATTTACTTCTTATCCTAATATTTTGTAGAGATGAACATTAAATTAGTTTAGATGGGTAAATATAAAGGAAGATTTAATCTGAATACATAATAATACTAATGGAGAAGAAAGCAATGTCATGCATTTTTTTTTCTAAAGAAAAGTCTATTATAATTAATCCTGTAGATAAAAGGAGCTTGAATTTTGTAATGCCTTTCGAAAATAAAAGACATAAGTTTTTCCAATGATTAAATAACAAAGTTGTAATTGGGAATTAAATATGTATCCTGCTTCTAAATATAATAATAATGTTGGACATAATTCAAACCAGGCCACACTATGAAACAGACAATATCAAGTACTTTGGGGACAAGTCTAAATGCCTAGATGCAGATGCTAAGTTTTTTTGTAGAATTTTTTTTTTCTCATCCTATCCACTCAGGTGACATCTAGTGTTTGGATGCCTGAGGATAAATATTACCAAGGCAACGCTGGTCTGAACTGTGTCATGGTACTCCTCCAGTGCTCAGCCCTGTGCTGGACAGTTGTATGGTCATATCCTTGGCACCACCCCTGTGTTGAAGATGTCTACAGATGAATTGTGTGGACATAAAGGATTTCCTTTCAACATTTAAAAAAGTGCTGTCTCTCCAATTTCAATGTATGCTTCATTGCTGGTTCAGCAGACCATTTTATGAAAAAGGACTGCTAGAGAAGTATTCCTTTCTATATTATACCTTGTATAAAGGTACTTGTCATGATATTGCTTTTTCTTTCTAAATAAGACTTCTTAGTGAACCTATGTGGACATTTTTCTAGGTGGCTAGCAGTCTTGTCTTCTGCACTTTGAAACTGTTTAGTTACAATTTCACTTACAAGAGGGGACTAAAATCTGTAATCTAGAAGAAGGGGAAGAAAAGACAGTGGTATACATTGGATGTAAAAATAATTAGCACATTATATACATCTAAATAAGTGAATATATGCATATGTGCATATATAAAACTGTTTTTTTCCTCTTTTGAATGTAAATACTCTTTTAATTTTCATTATTTAGAATTTCAGCATTAATTTTGGATGCATTCCTTTCACGCTTCTTACAATGAGAAGAAAATATCATTGCCCTATCCCTGGCAATTCCTCTTTTCTTTCCTGACACATCACAATTAATTTGGTACATCTTAAAGTTTACGAACTGAGGAGACAAGTCAATTAAACCCACATCCACTAAAATGTTTGGATGCCAAATATAACGGGAAATCTATTGTTGAACATGTACTAGCACCCAATTTAGTACCAGCTTTATATGTTTGGTTTGAAGGGGATACTTCTATGAGCTCTAACTGGAAGCTTATGACACAAGTATACAAAGGGCATGGAAGAGACAAAGGAACTTAATCAAATTTGACTAAATGTAAGAGTATAGAATTAGCTCTCTTCTTATGCTGTTCCGTTAAACATCTCTCCATCTGCCTCCCCCAGTAGGGAAATCAATACAGTCATTAAAAAAAGACTTATCTACATTAAGGTTAAATAGAAATTCAGATGGCTTATTTGAGGAATTGTCAATACATTTTTATCAGAAATAAAAGTACACGCGATTCACTAATTTTATGGATTATATTAATAGAAAATATCTGCTATCCAATCCTTCAACCTGGAGTTTTGTTTTCCAGTGATGCACAAAGGGAAATCATCAGCTGAGGATCTACCTCACATTTTCTACAGTCTCCTACTGTAACAGTACTAATAAAAGTAGTTTCTTTAATCATAATTAGCTGGCAGAAAAATCTCCACTGGTGTGTGATAGTATCTGGCATTCTCAGCATCATGCAGAATGATGAATTACTAAATGTGCAGTTTAAGAGGGCAAGTATAAACTTTTCTGTTCCTGAATATCTTAGAATAAAATTTCATTTTGATAATGTTTTATGAAGAAGAGATCAAACTGAGGGTAATTTTCCCTTGTAGAGGATGTTATGTTTTATCTTGATTTACAGACTATCTCAACAACTCACCTGCTTAGTTTGATTGTCTTACAAACCATTTTGATCTTCTCTCCCTCATTCTTGTATTCCTTCATATCAGCTTTAGTGGCTGCTTTGCAGTCATTTAAATGCTAAGATGTGTGGAGCAGGAAGCAGGAATTTACCTTCTCATGTCTGCATCCTGATTTTCCCTTGATATAAACTTCCAAAAGTGTTAACTCTGCAAAATCTGACTTAGCAATATCATGACATTTCTTGGAAATCAAATACCAAACGGTATTGAAAAAGATAAATGATTTATGGGAACTAGATACTTGTCCATAACTGAAGTCACTGACTGTGGAAGTGCATCTGCGCATTGTGAAGTTTATTTTCCTCACGCTTCAGCTTTTATTCTTCTTTTTCTTTCTGCAAAACTGTTGATGCTTCTATTTTGTTGACATGACTAACATTAGTGAGTTATAAAATATTCTCTTGCTGATTTCAGCCATAGTTATGGTGCTTTTTTCTTGATTATGGGATCTTTACTATGGTGACACAAATGCTATTAGATGACAAAATTTATTATGAATATACTAACAGGCAGGACAAGAAATTTTCCATTGTAAATGTCTGATCCTTGATAGATATCCATTGACTTAGTCTCACACTAGAAACTGTAAAATGAGGTTTTACACTTAGAAAAGTTTCAGGAGAAATCAATGCATGGGGCAGGAAAAAGGAGCTACTACAGCTTGACCTTTTGGTTGTGACATAACTTGAAGGCAAAGAGGAATAAAATAACTCTATTCTTACAGATTTTCACTGTCATTCTCTGCTCATTAATAACTTTGTGGTGTGGAGACTGTTAGGAAATGGTTGCTAAATTTTGTCAGTTTAACAAAGTAGCAGTGGTAAACAAATTAGGAAAATTCAGTGCTGCTTATCTGAATTCAAAACAAGAAATTAAATTGAATGTGGGCAATTTTAAATTTGGTCATACTTTAGATAAACAATGATAAGTAAATATGTACAACATTTGCAAATATGTGCAGTATTTTAAAACATTTTCCTTTCTAAAAACCAAATATTTGCTCTATTTAATAGCTATCTGTTTATTTCTGCACAAGAAATAATTGCTCAGATCTTCGTCTTTATTAAATACTGAACTTAGAAAATATGAGTTTAGACAAACAAGAACTCAGCTTTGCCTATATCATGTTGAACTGTTTAAAAAGTAATCATGCTCTCCTCATAATCAGGTAGTTTGTATTTCAGTTTTTAGAACATATTCAGACACACATGGCTTAGCACAATTTAATACTATTAAAGTGTATTCCATAAACTATTAAAATAATTTGACACAAACATTTATTCTGATTTTTTATCTGACATTTCACGAGAATCATACTTTAGTCTGCCCTTTCTCTTTCTGAAGTAGACCAGTTGAGACTGTGGATTATCGAAGAGTTCTTACACAATAGAGATGTCACGTTTTGAAGCTATCTAGAGAAATAACTGGTACTTTGAAAGGTCACATTCAACTAAAAATAAAAATACATTCCAGTTTAGTGTTTTAAAGTCTTCAAACAGTAGGGTCTGATCTTTCAGATCTGGTAGAAGTAAGCATAACTTTTTTTGTCTTTGTATATTTTTCTAAGGTAAGTACAGATTCATTTACTTGGGAAATACATCTACCTATCAAAGGACAAGCAGACAGCTGAAGGTAAAATGCTGAAATAGAAACACCATCCCTTGGGACAGATACTTCTTATGAAAAACAAATACATCAAGCTCTGCATTCAGATTCATAAACTTAAGAGTTTCCTGGAACTGCCAAGACATGCCAAGCTGTTAGTGTTGTTCAGAAGATCATCTGTTGATTCCAACACCTCATTTTAGTAGGAAGTGTCATTGCTGAGGGCTGAGTTTTGCATTTTTTTTCCTCAAGTAAAAATCTCAGTGGAGAATTTGCTTAGCAAATTTAGTAAGATACTATACAATAGTACATAGTTGCATGGTTAATTGTTTTTCTCTTTTCATTCTCAACACAAAAGAATTGTAGATGCAGTTGATCTCTTGAGGTCCCTTCCAACACCTGTGATTCTGTGAAAAAGGGGGAAGTTTTACCAAAGTGGCAAGCATTGCTGGTGATGCTATAAGATATTTTGTTAATGTTCAAGAACTGAGTTCTGTTTTGATACCGTGGTCTCATAATTTAGTGTGCTGTATCATGGAATGCCTTGGGTTGGCAGGGATCTTAAAGATAATATAGTTCCAACATTTGTTTCCACTAAAAATCTTGCAATATACAATAGATTGTACCTGTGACACAGGGGAGACCACTCTTCTCATGGTGTCATCACTGGTGTTTATCTTGGTAAGAAACTATGGTCTAGATGGAAAGATAAATTCCTTTCTTCAAAAGTTTCTGAAATAAATGTTGTAAACACATTGTTTGTTAAACCTCAATATCCATTACAAAAAGTGTCAAGGTAAGGGACACTTCTCAACAAATTTGGAAAAAGAACCTGGGTAGATATATTCCTTCAATATAAATAAATCCAAGGTCAAGTGCTGTAATGCAATACCAAAAAAATTTTTTTTTTTTTTAAATAAATCAAAATTCTGTTGCTTAAAAAAAAATGAAACTTGAGAATTTTTGAGACAGCATTTGGTATATCAGTTGGCTGAATTGCTGCCTTATGACTTACTCTTCAACATCCAGGGCATTGTTTTTGATGGGGCTTAAAAAAGGAACAATAGAGACATGGGAAGAAGTTACTCATGGAGAGAAGGTTTTGGAATTGTTTCATGAACAGACCTTTTTGTAACATTTCAGGCTGTTTTCTTCTAAGGTTATTCACAATGTCTTATCTTAAAGCTTCTGAGCTCAGGCAATTACACAAGCAATTCATCTTTCATTAGAAAAAAGAAATCATCCTCAAAACCAAAAATCTAAAGTAAAGGCAAGTCACTAGGAAAAAGTTGTAGAACATCAGTCATAAACACTTTTAAGTTTGAACATTACTGAAATGATAAGGTTCATTATATACCCAACTGATATTTTCAGGAAGTCTCAGTATTGGAGGGATTTTAAGTTGAGTGCCGAGCTTGGATATCTAGATGGCCATAAGCTATTTATATCATTTTCACAATTCATCCAATTGAGTGGGAAGCATCAGACAGTTCTGATAAAGTACCTTTGTTCTTCACTAACCCTGTGTATATTGTCTAGAAATACTGGAGCTGTTTTTTAGTTTGATTACCAATATAAAATTTATTAAGACTCCTTGTTTACCCCAACATTTATGTTCAACCTTCAAGTGAAATTTTCATCACCTGTTAAAACTAAGAAACTTCAAAGAGTTCTGAAGGTGGAAAAAAAAAAGAAGGAAAATCAAAATAAAGAAAATTATACCTTTTCTTTGTCCTACACAAGACAGTGATGACCCAAACTGGGAAAAATCATGATGAATTGAGGAACACACACTCTGACAGCGTCTGGGTGATTGTGGCAAGCTTGTGCATTCAACTATAATTGCAACTGAAAGCAGTCAGCAGTCATGTGATTTTCACAGCTGGTAGTAAATTTCCTTATCCATCTATGAGGAATAGGAAGATTAGTCATTCAGAGCTGTTCAGCTAAGGTGCTTCACCTTTGGCTTCAAAAATGACCATGAGGTGTCCCTCAAAAAGACATGCTGATTTCCACATCCATTTAACCTTTCAAGGGAGAACAGCAGTGAAAGCAGAAATAGGATGCCTTTGTGTAATACCATGTAGAGTTCAGGTATGTTTGGATCACAGTATGTTTTCAAAATACAATTAGTAGACAGAATTTACACACATGGAACAGACAAGGCATACCTCATTTGTGTTTCTAGGGAGTGCAAACCTGGAACGATACATATATTTAATATGGAATTATTTGATTTCCTAGCACGTCTTAAAAAAAACAAAGAATTACTTTGTATGAGGAAATTACTTCAAAGGATAGCTATGTGAATCTCTGTACATTTAATAAGGATTGCTGTGAGAAAGAATTGCTTTGGTTCTCTGGGGAAAAAAAATAAATAATTAAAAGAGGCTGATAATATAACTAATACTACATTATGCAAATATGCAACCCAGGGAGGTTTGGCACAAAACTCATTGAAGTATATGCTGTTTAAAGGCACCTTATCTTTCTACTATGTTATTTATAGGCTGGATTGTGCATTTGTTTATGTGGCAGCATATCCAGAGAGAAATGAAGAGCTATTACTTGCCTTGGTGTCTCCACCCACATCTTGGGCTGAAATAATGATCTGATCTTAGCATGCACTCATAGCCACTATGAACTTCGACCTAAGCTGAGGACCCTCAGGCTACCTCAAAAGGGTGAATGAATACTTCATGTTGGAAGTTTTATTTTTTCTTTGGGTAAAGGGTTAAGAGAAAGAATGTTTGACAAGTGGAATTTCACAGTACTCTTCTGTTAAAGTAAGATGTTCAGTCACCACATCTATTTATAGCAAAATGATAAAGACTGATATTTTTCTGTGTTGAATCTCTCTCTCGGGATTGAATTTAAAAGAGAAGGTCTTATTTAGAAAAATGTTGGAAAAAAAGTACAGGATGAACTAAGATAAATTCCTAAGCTTCGAATTTGCTTAAATAATTTTTGAATAAGACAAGATTTAAGCATATAAGTTGCCATTGATCTGGACCATATACCTCTGTATATGCTAGACATAAACAGGGAGTCCCACAGAGGCCTAATTCTGAAAACCTGCAGAATCAATGAGTACTTTTGGTGATAGCCCAGGACACTAGCAATGTATTTTTGGTCTTGAACTGATTTGCTAAATTTGTAAAGTGTAGATTTCATCCTAGTTCACACAAGTGACAATGCATGTGAGAACTAAATTATGTTTGTTCATCTGATGTTGCTTCCACCAGATGGAACTGATGATGTTCAGCCTGTTCTGGGGATATAGCTGTCATAGAAACAGTAAAGAGCCATCAGTTGGTGAGGACTTCTCGATACAATTGACACAGATCAGATTTGATCTCTGAACTTAAACCATATATCTTATCATTAACTTGTAACAAGTTACTGTTTTATTTTTAACCGCATTAATCTCATTTGTTAATTTATTCATACATTTTAGTGTATGCATTATCCTTTAAAATAAATGCAGGAAAAAACTGCAAATTGTAAAGAGAAGTAACCACAGAATGAGCATCATATATTCAGAAAATTCAGTAGGTTACTATATTTTCTCATTATGACAGAAGAACAGATGAGTTTTATCATGCTGCCTTTCACAACGGTAGATATGATACCACAGGAGACAGAATAGCCGGTAAAAAGTAGCTGAATACAAATCAACACCTACCATGATGAGTAAAATCTCTGGAAAACAGCAACAAGTTACAAGACAGTTTCCTTTAAATCTCAAAGCCAGCAGATTCACTCTGAAGTGACCTTTCTTTAGTATCTTTCTGATTTTATGCAACTGGGGAGAATGCTCTCTTTATTAAAGGTCCAGTGCTCCAGAGCTAAGATGTTGAAAGTGTTATAGATCTTGTTACTTTGGCTTAGAAGCCAATGAAAACTAATTTTTGTCTTGTTGCATTCTTTTTTTTTTTTTCCTTCCTTTCAGAGGTCTTAGCTATTGGCAGACTAAGCTATGAAGTACTTCTTTAATCTGAATCAGAAAGCATTTCACATAAGGTTAATGTTTTTTATTTGTTTTGTTTTCTTAAGGCTTAATTTATCTTGCCAATAACAAGAACTGAGGAAAAATAGTCATAGGAATTTCAGTGCATGATTGAGCGTTGCGGCTTCCTGTGATTAAAAGCTGCATTACATTTGAATAGCAGCACTGGATATTATTGCTTGAAAATTAGGACTATATGCAGTAATTAAATTGAACTTTAAAAACATAGGTAATCAACACAACATAAAATTTGTTAGAATTTGACATGTCAGTAGAACAACCATGCTAGCGTCTCTTCTGTCTTGTTTGAGAAGAAACAGTTCTTGGACATGGGTCATTTCATCCTTATCCTGGGAGATCCACGGTCATCAGTGTAAGCATTGGTCCTGGAAATGTTTTTAGGTGGTTTGCAGATCAGCAGTTTTGGAATATAACTAACTGTATTCCTTTCTCTCCCTCTTTCGTTAAAAAGATATTCTTACTGAGGCAGTATGTTGAAAGATGAGAGTTACTTAATCTCTTTTTTTCAGACTTTACATGTTAGTGAATCACCACATGAGAAGAACCTTGAGTGTCTTAGGAGCCCCTGTAGTGACTACACATCAGTGAAAGCTTTTTAACTTTCCAATCTGAACTAATTTCCAATGCTTTCTTACTTGCACTTCAACCTTGAAGACAGATGCATCTCTTTGACCTGCTTCGACAGACATCTAACTCTTCTTTGTTGTTTTTTCATGTGTCTTACTATTCTTACCAAAGATGAAATCTAATATCCCAGCAGAGCGGCTAAAATCTGATAAGCTAGTATAATAAACTAATGTCACAGCATTAAACTATAGGGCTGAGTCTTAGTGGAGGAAGTAGCGTCTCTACTACTTGATAAGATGCAAAAGTTTTCTTGTGTAAGCTGTAAAAACTGCCTTCTCTTTGGAAAATACTTGTCTTTTGTCTCCAGTATTTGTTTCCTGACTTATATAACCACAAATCTCTTTGTTTTCCTAAAGCAATCAGTTTTTAGGCATGCTTCAATGGAATCAACGATATTTTTATTCTACCAAGTGTCTTTTTAAAAGAAAAATAAATAATTAAATAAAAATGTGCCATTGAAACCTTATTTTCTGTAATTTTGAAACCCTCTGTCAGTATGTTTCTTCTGTCTACTTTTCACTAGCATCCTATCTTTCTCAAGTAAGGCATAAATCACTTATTCTTGACAACCTAGTCCTGTGTGTTTGTGCTATTGCATATCTTAATTCTGTACACTCTCATAATCAAATTTGTCACATATAGTCTACGGATGTATAACATCTACAGATGTATTAAACCGCACATCTTTTGACCTTCTACCCTTTATAAACCCACTGTTCAGATTATTTCTAAATCACAAAGGAAAAAGCAACCTTTGTACATGATATCCCACGGAGGTTTTTGATTTGGGGCAAGATGTGGTGATGGATGCAAAGTGAATTTCTAACATAATGTCAAGTGACCATAGAAATTGGTAATACAAGAGTCAGCTTTTTTGGCTACCTCTATCTATACTTACCTAAAGCAACAAACAAACAAACCACCACAAAAACAGCTTAAAACAATTCTGAGACATATTTATATAATAAGAGGGATCTCACTCCTGTGTTATTGCAGGGGCCTTATAGGTCATTCTGTGTCCAGTAATATAGCTTTCATATGTTAATTATAATGTTTTGAGATCAGAGAAACTGTGCTTCCTGTTCTTATGGCAGCGTGTGTTCTTTTTACAAGTACTTTCTATTGTAGTTATTTGCAGAGGTGAGCCAGTTGGAACAAGAGAGAGAGTATTAATGCAGAGTTGATTGTAGAGTTGATGGTGATCTGAGCGCGTGCTGTGTGCCATGGATAAACTGCTGGCATCTAGAATGCCCATTGTCTACTTCTGTTAAAACTGGTTAGGCACAGTATAGTGGTGAGAATGCCAGAGGTCATCAACACTAGTACTAGCCTAAGTTTTTTGTTTCCTTAATTGCAGCAAAGGCAACTTTGGCAAGGGCTCTGTAGCAGATATGGTATGACAGGCCTGTATTTTCTGTGGCCTCTCAACTGCAGATTTTCCTGCTTTTTGAAAGCCTGGATATTGAGGACAGTGCTATTTTACTTTTGAGAAAATCTGCTTATAATGTTTGGGTTTTCAGGCTTGTTCTTATAATCTGTGTTTTATTTCAGAGCAGTATAAATCATTGTTATATCAAGAAGTTATTTACATACCATCTTTTGGTTTATGAGTAAGTACCTGTATTATTGAAGGAACACAAAACAATGATTATTAGTCCAATTTTTTGATTATAGTAAATTTTTCTAAAACTGCAGTACTGGTATCTAATCTGAAATGAAATGAGACTGCTTCAGTAAGGGAAGCTATGTTGATGTGCTCTAGCTGTAAAGGAGCAATGCCATATTTTATCAGTTAAGAAACTTCATGTACAATAGCATACAAAATATGGTGCATAAACAAAAGAAAAAATGTCTCACTTCTTTCAGTTATTTACATATATAAATGGAAGACTAGGAAACCAGGATTCCACACGGATTTGTGAAAATCCAAATGCCTATGCATTCCCGAAACAATGAATTAATTAAAATTATTTTGTTTGGTTCTGTGGGATAATCATATTCTTTGGTTGAAAAGTCAATGAAAGATAATTCAATGAATTTAATTGTTAGGAACAGACTTAATATATTTTAAGATTCCCAAATATGGGTAATGAGAGTTTAAATAACCCTGGATATTGCTTAAAAAATGTTGAATGCTGCTTACATTTTCTCTGCACATTGGTGAATTTAAAACCTTGCCATGAGACTACCCTTTCTTAGAGGTAAGCAATAACTAACATCTAGTTAGTTTTAAACTCTCCGTATCACAGTTAAAAACAGGCTAAAAAGAAAAAAACCCAGCACCAGCGATCCAAACACTGCCCCTTTTCTATGTCATATGATATTGCTGAGTTGCACGTAGTTTATGATTGCATTGGTTCTATTAGTATATGGAGATAAGAGTGAAAATTATTGTCTATATGATGGCCTGAGATGTGACCCTGTAGCTCTCTTCAGTTTCATGGAAGACATTGCATTGCTCTTCTATGCAAGCAGCTGGTAAATATCAATTGCAAAAAAAGAGCTCAGAATTTTTCCCTATCAGCCTAGTGCAGATTTTATATTGGGAAATATCTTGAGGATATTAGATATGGACATAAAAAGCAATAAAAGTTTGCTATGTTGGTTATACTACAGTGCATTAAAATCCCATGTGTCCAGCAGACCAGAGGATGATGTGGACACAATAGTGACCCAGTTTTCACCCACATTCCCAGAGAGATAATGGAAAGGACAAGAAATGCTGTCTGAATAGGCTAGAAATAATGTAATGAAACATAAGACTTTAAAAAGTACAATGAACTAAATGTGAACACATTTCAGACAAGATTATGGTCATAAGGTTCTCATTCATGGTTAAATGTATACACCAAAGCTTGACAAATGCTCAGCTGAGTAATGCAATATATGATATAGCTAATCTTTCCTTTTAGGGTATGGAAGGATGCAGGTATTTATCTTCCAGTGATGTTTGGTATTATCACAAATAGTTCCTGATATGTATGTAGAATGAATGGAAGCACAACGTGTAAATGAAAATATTAACTTGTTTCAAAACTCAAAAAAGGCCTGCTTTCATTTTAGCTGATCTGATTAGCCCATTTGTAATAATAATAATGCCTTATTATGTGACTTCTTTGAAGTTCTTTGATGGATATCTGATCCTAAAAACAATGCCAAGTTCTGTGTACTTAAACCTGTCTGCTATGGGCTTTTATACTCATCGTAACCATTTCCCTGGAGATATTCATTGCTCTGGATTCCCTCCTATGAGGAAGATACACCTCCTCCTCTGAGCTTCCTTCAGTCTCTGAAGACTCCCTTACACTATAGCTTCCTTCCTGAGGAGCAGCACTTTCCTCTTGGGAAGAGCAAGGATTGGCTTCCAAAATGAATGGGAAGTTTAAATGAAAAACAATGCTTACTTCAGGAAGACTCCTGTTGGCTTAGTGCCTGGGCTTCCTAGCAGTTGATTCCTGAGGCATAAGACTCCAGCATTCATAGGTGGTGCTGAAGGAAAACTTCAAGTCAGACTTGTGATGAGTCTCATTTACTTCTGGGCTGAGTGCTGAAGAGAGAAGAATCTGTACAGTTTGTGGCGAGAATATATATATATTTTTTCCATTATAGGTTATCCATCGTTATGGATGGTCACAAGGTGTTTTTAAAAGGTTATGACATGCATGTCCAACCTGCGGGCTGTAGGCTGCATGCAGCCTGGCACAGCTGGCACTGCAGCCCTGCCACTGCGCCACGCCACCCACAGCCACTGTGGCTCTGCCCCACTGAGTGGTCCGGCCCAAGAGAGCACCCACCAGTCAGCAGCAGCCTAACTTCACTGTGCTTTTAATGCTGTCTGAGCTGGAACCAGGGCATGGGGAGGGTGCAGTGCAGTGCCAGCTCAAGTTATGGCAAATAATTGTACGTGTTTTGATTCACTGGCTAAACAGAGTCCTGCAAACATCAAAAAATATGCAACGCTGCTTTCTGTTTTGATAAAAGAATTTGAGAACAGGTTTCAAGATTGCCAAAAAAAAAATCATAATTTTTTTTTGGTATATTTGCACCTCCATTTTCAGTCAATGTAAATACATTACCTGGGAATTTTCAAATGGAGTGTACAGAGTTGCAATCAGGCACTCAACTTGAAAATCTGACCGTGTCTCTTTACTTTTATAAGCCGTCTCCTACCAGAGAAAAACATTCCTCATTTCACACTCATGCTTTATTCATGTCATTGTTTAGAAGCAGTATGTACATTTGTGAACAACTGTTTTCAAGGATGAAGCACAGGAAGAGTAAAATTTCATCAAAAATCTCTGATGAACACCTTGAAAACTCTCTAAGAATTGCAGCCATTGACATCAAAACAGATATTGTTGCATTAGTTTCAAAGAAACAGTCATATATTTCACTCATTCTGCGTTTCTGAAGCTCTCTTATTTTTTTAATAAAAAATATTAAAGATTAAAATAAGTGTTGTTATTTACATATATGAACTATATTATATGCTTTATATGCTGCTCTGAAAGTAATGCCTTCTGTTTTATTATATTGGCCCACAACATCAGAGGTGGGTGTTTGTAATATGGCAATAGACTTTGAAACTTTCTACCAATATCCCATTACACTTTGTTGCTGTGTGACAGATGGCAGCACAGGGGCAATCTGAAAAAAATGGTGTCTGACATGGAAGTATGGATGAAACAAAGATATGTCATTGAAATCCTCCATGAAAAGAAATGGCACCCACTGACATTCATTGATGCTTGCTGCATGTTTGTGGAGACCAAACAGTGGATGTGAGCACAGTGAGGTGGTGGGTGGTGTGTTTCAGCAGTGGCAACAGTGACTGTGGGTCACCTCCACAGGTGCAGGTTTTGATGAGCGTGGCATGCAGCTCTTGTTCATCACTGGCAGAAATGAATAGCTAATGGTGGTGACTATGTTGAAAGAGAAGTGTTTTGTAGCTGAGATTTTGCTCTGCTGAATAGTGTTAATATGCTCTTTGTATCTGTTGCAATTTCCATGGAAATAAATAGGAGGCATTACATTTAGAGCGACCTATGTGTACGCGGCCCAAGACAGTTCCAATTTACTCATTGCAGCCCAGCCAAGCCAAGAGGTTGGAGACCTTAATCAAGATGTTGGAGGGTTATGGCATTAAAAAAAATCTATTTATCTATGCCTATTAAAAGACAGAATATTTTAAGATTAAGTAGCACAATTCAAAGCCTTTTAGAAGATCTTCCTAGTTTAAAAATAAATAATTATATACTTCTTAGTTAGATTGCCTGGAAGAAATGTTCTCAAAATTTTAAGGAACTCTTTGTCATCGCTTGACTACACTGAAAGTTTCATTTATACATGGAAACATATAAACAAAAAAGTACCTACAAATGTTTTGTAAATAAAACAATTAAAAATTATATATCTGGAATGAAAATTGTATCAACAGAGACACAAGCCTGGCACAGTATTTGTGAAGTCTCTGCAAGCACAAATACATCAGGAATTCATGATACAGCCTCATATTTCAATAGGACACCAATTAAAGTGTACGAGCTATGAAGCACTTTTGTTATTTCACTCTGAAACATTTTTTGTGTGATTTTAGTACCCATGAAAGATACAAGAATGACAGCTCTGGAGAATGAAGGTTTCAGTTCATCCATATAATGGGAAAAAGCAGGCAAAAAGAGTGAATTTTCTCAGCACAATTCTGGAAGGAAACTTCTAAGGGTTGGAGCGAAGTCATGTATTTTGACCTTTAGTAGATAATCTGAAGAAACAATATAGGCTCTCTGAGTCCAAACAATCAGATTTTCTAAACAAATTCTGCATGCAAAACCAGTTAAATGTGTTCACTGTTGCTTTGGCTGATTTTGAAATAGGACGAAGTTAGCCCTGGTAGAGTGTTCATAAGTAACAAAAATGGATATTATATTATTTTCTTATACACTATAATGCTTGTTTTCATGCTCCATCAGCTTTTAGCCTCTCTGTTTACACTGCTACAGAGATATCCATTAGTGTCAAAGGAGTTTGTTTTTTTCTAGATATTTCCAGAAGCAGCCACCTTTACACCAACTCCAAAAGCATTGTAGTTGAAATACAACTACTGAACTGTAATGGTGATACAGCAAGGCAATAGGAACTGAGCAGCAATTACATTGTCAATAAAAGTCCATGCCATCAGTTTAGAGACTTTTTAGCTGTTTTGGTAACACAATCACAGGAAGCTAGTTCATTAAGCAAGAGGATTTGTTGTTGTTGTTTTTGCTTATTTGTTTTCTTTTCCTTCTTTTCTTTTTCTCTTTTTCTTTTGTGATTTAAATAAGCAGCAGGCAGAGAGTGCTGCTGATGACCAGAACACAGTCTGGTCTCAGTTCTGTATCATATGTGCACTTATCTAATCGTACTGAGGACAGAAAGAGATAGGTACCATTTAAGTGGAGTCTGTTCTTTTCAACACAACAATTACCATTGTTTACACTTAATTCAAAGTTTTAATCGAGAGTGTTAATAGCTAGAATGCAACCTATTGTACCCTGGAGAACCTCAGATGCATTATAAGACATGAACTTCACTCTTAGTACGGTTTTGCAAACAAGACTCTGCAAAAATTAATGGCCAAGTGCTGCAATGGCTCTATGTTTTCAGTACAATATGCTTCAGGGTACACTGACATTTGCCGATTAACAACTAATCACCCTGAAACACCCTAGTTTGGAAAGAAAAGAGAAGGATGACAGCACTTTCACAGTACAGATGTTGGAGAACCCTTTAGTCATCCATATTACTCCGAATTATCAGCGATATGGAAGGGTGGGTTTATTCTGATCCACTTTCTAATGGGTATTTTACTGGACTCATATTTTCCTCCACAAATTCTCGAAAGACAATCCAGTCCCCCTTTCATCATCCTGTTTTGTAATCAATAGCCTTGTGTTTCATTATTTAGGATTCAGGCATCTCCAGACAGTATTGCTATAAATCTGGATGTGTGACAGAATCTTAAATGAATTGTGATAAATTTTAAGTGGCTGTATTCTGGCACTGGTGAAGAAAGTCAGAGAGCATATAAAATGCAATGGAAAATGCTAAACAAAATGGTTGTAATAACTGAAATCAGAGGTCTGATTAAAGAATAGATATACTTGTTTATGCTGTTGAATTTTAGTTTCCTAGTCCAAGGAAGGGAAATGCAGTATGGATGGATAGAAATATTTATATTTTGTCTGAATAACAATGCGCTGTCTTGCATCACACTGGATTAGTTGCAATAGCCTTCTTTCCTTCCTTTCTGGGGGTTAGACTTTGCGGTCCAGGAAGGCTTTTGCAGTCTGGTGTTTCTACACTTCTTTCATCTTTTCTATAAGGAGAACAAAGACTATTTTCATGTTAAATAAACTAGTAATACATAAACTTAAAACAGGGATCTTTATTTAAGCAGTTGTATAAAACTGGACTTTTAAAAATTAAGTTCTGAAGAGCTTTAGTGTTTTTTTTTTTTTTTTGACATAGATCTTTTGGTATGCAGCATGTGATTTAGATGCACAAGTTTCAAGACTAAGATGATAAGTGTGTGTGGCAGGCTGCATAAACATATCTTTAGCTTTAAACACCTGAGTAGTCAGTCTGCTTTCAAGACATTTGCCTAAGATTAAGGCTATGCTTATGTGTAATACACATGCACTTTGTTAGAACAGGGTGTGGGGGTCCGTTTCACAAGAATGGATGTAACCTGCATCAGTCACAAAGATGACACATCATTCGCTTCAAAATAATGTATTTGGTGCTTTCTATGAAATGTTTATGGCATTTCTTGCCCTGGAGTATTTGCTTCTGCTTTCCCACTCACCTGATAAGTTCCAGTGCCTGAGGCCCACCGTCTGTCAAACCCATTATTTGGAAATGTCACTGGAGCAATGAAATAAGAAAGAGGTGAGAAGCTGACATACGAGGCTTAGCATACAGCAAAGCTCCATTGCTCATGAGTGATCTGTGATAGGAATCTAACAGCAGGACCTCTGTTTTCAGTTGGGTTGGATCAGTCAATCTGCAGTTCACATGGAAATGATAAGCTCATAATTTCAGATTTGTGAATATGACAATATATTTTATTGTATCCATCATACCATATAAAGATTTGGGTTTGATTCACCACATCTTTATATATCTTCTAACCCAGCACAGCTCTGTGAATTTCAGTGTACTGGTCTTATTTCAGATTTGAGTACCACTCTGTTACACCATCTTTATGCTAATGAATTGGACCCTAATTCTGAAATGATGTCTGCCATCTTTTCATTGTACTGTACATCACCCAGCTGCTCATGTACTTGCTGTGTAATTTATGCCTTGCAGGTGTCAGTAACTCCTCATCAAAAAACAGAAATATACTTGGATGTATTTGGTAATTACTGTGTTACTAACAAGGTAATTGCACTCTTATTTCTGTCTACAAATTACATGGTAGTCACACTCAGAATTACCATTAAAGACATTTTCAGTAGGTGCCAGTGAATAAATGCTCTGTAATTACAATATAATTACATGCTTATTACTGTGTGGTAGAATAAAGAACTACTTGATTTTGTACACTTTGTGACATTGTCATAGCAGCCAAAGGTCCATGGACATAATTCACATGAACATTGTGCCAACTCAACAAATTATTTGAAAGTTTCTCTCTTTGAGACTACAAAATGGCCATCTCTGCAGAGGTGGTACCCCTCCTTCAGTAAGCAGTTCAACCTGCTAGAAAAGCCTCATTCAGTTAAGGTAAAGCCTGCCATGGTTTCCAAAGGTCATTGCGACTTCTCTGCTTTAAACTGACAAGAACAGTGTCCTCAGGTGGAGTGAGAACAAGAATTTGCACAGAGCTTCCACCAAGAAAATTCTATCCCAAAGCTCCAAATAACTGCAACACTTTCCCATCAACAGTGATGAGCTCTCATTCAGTGGCTGACTCTAAGCTGCCCTACCATAGCCTGCTTTGCCATGAATTTTAGAGTTTAACTGCTATAAAGTAGCACCTGCCATGTGTTCCAGGGTTTCAGAAGAAAGCGTAAGGCTTCACAACTTCTAATAAATTACAACAGACGAAACTCTGAGTTCTAAAACTGTAGAAAGAGTCGTATTTAGAATCGTAGTTAACTGTGGATGAAAAGTGAGAAGGTTCATCCTTACCCTGTTTATAAGCAGTGGAGAATGGCAGAATATTCAAAAAGTTGATCTGGTTTCAGAGAATCAGAACACTTAGGAACTCAACAGAACCAATCTAAACATCATGCCAAAATTACAGTCTGCTCCAGATCTCATGGAGAAAAGTCCTTCACTGGCTTGTGCTAAGTTTCCCAAACATTCTCAGAAGGGAGTATTCTCACTGAGTCTGGCCTAGGGGGTCTACATGCTTTTAGCTATCGAATCACCTTACCAAGAACTGTGACCTGGCTTCAGATATCACAGAGATAGGTGATCATGATTAAATTCTTTACTGTAAGATTTTAGAGTCTGTTTTATTGCAAATACAGTAGGCAAATTAAATGAGATTCAGTTAATCACTAAGATTTGGATGGCCTGAGTTCTGCAGAGTGTTAATCACAGTTTAAACAAATAGGTAGAATTTTCAACCATTTAGACCATGCTGTGCCATTCAACAGGCTTTTAAAATGAGTTAAATTCTTCCTGTGATTCTGAATGGAAAAGCAAAACAAACTAAAACCAGGCACTGGAGAAACTCGATCTGTGTTTTGACTTCTAAGTTGTAAAAAACCTTTCTGTTTGCTAGTTTGTTATCCTCCCTAGTGGCAATGCTTATTCACATACCTTGCCACTTTCAATAATGCACTGATTTGCAGATAATGGAAAAAATATTTTCCATCTCAAATTTCAACCTGAATCTGATCTTTTATGCCAGCAGAAGGAGAAATGATTGAATGTAATAGATGTAAAAAATTCAGCTAATCATGAGTATTGAAAGAAGAGAAATACCTTCAGTTAACATTCAGTTACGTTTTGATAAATTCTTTCTAGTTGTCCACTCTGCTTATGTTTTCCTCCCTCAATGATAGTTTATATCTTCCTCACAAATTTCCTTATTAATAGGAGAAGTTGAAATTCAAAGAGCAGTCAACAGTTACTCTGAGCAGTGTCACTAAGCCAGCTTTCTTTTTCTCATACTTCTTTGATTTGAGTTCATTTAAATCTAACTTGAAGGGCTGGCAAAATAACAGTAGACTAATGTAATGGATTTCTTTGTGTTTAAGTAATAATACATTTTGTTTGAGGCCAGAATTTTCAAAATGATTTAGCATGCATGACATATTGGCAGTCTTTGTTTTCAGAGGATTCCTTCTTAATCTAAAATATTGTAGTTTATTTTTGAAACAGAATTGCTAGGGTGGAGAACAAACTGCAGACCACTCAGAGGTATTGCAAATAATTCAAAGGGAAATGTAGTGCTTGAAAGGGGTATAATTTGCGAAAAGACATTTGACAGCAGACAGAAGCACAAGACAGAACTACTGTCTCAGCTGAACTCCGTAGCACAGTAAAGCCTAAAGCATGTGTGTGCTGGGACTTAGAAATTAAAGATGTTATACTGAAATATTATTATAAGATTTGAATGATAGAGTAAAGAAGAAACTGCTGGACTCTCACAGTATTCTCAGAAGCCAACATCATATGGATAAAATGATACTTCCTTCATGGTCTTTGAGACATCTAGCATGATTTCACTGTAGTATAGCTATGCTTTCCATAGTAATTCCAAATGGGAAGTTTTAAATAACTGTCTTACTGGTGTTGGAAGCCATTTTATACCTCTTACTTATGATCCATCCAGCCCCTAAACCAAGATGAATTTGCATCATGGATTATAAAGGCTTTGAAGGGTTAACTGGAAGCTCTGATTGCATAAACAAAAAAGAAGCACAGCTACTGGGGCTTCCCATGTTGGAGTTAGATCTCCAGTGAGACTGTGATTCTCCAACCTTTTGGCTTGTTTGAGCTCAGTGAGTGAAAAGGAATAGTCTTGGGCCACAAATACATAGGTTGCTCTAAAAGTAATGCCTCCTATTTATTTCTATGGAAACTGCAACCGAAACAAAGAGCACAATAACACTATTCAGCAGAGCAAAATCTCAGCTACAAAGGTACAAGCTACAAGATATCTTGATTGAGGTCTCCAACCTCTTGGCTTGGCTGGGCTGCAATGAGTAAATTGGAACTGTCTTGGGCCGCGTACACATAGGTCGCTCTAAATGTAATGCCTCCTATTTATTTCCATGGAAATTGCAACAGATACAAAGAGCATATTAACACTATTCAGCAGAGCAAAATCTCAGCTACAAAACACTTCTCTTTCAACATAGTCACCACCATTAGCTATTCATTTCTGCCAGTGATGAACAAGAGCTGCATGCCACGCTCATCAAAACCTGCACCTGTGGAGGTGACCCACAGTCACTGTTGCCACTGCTGAAACACACCACCCACCACCTCACTGTGCTCACATCCACTGTTTGGTCTCCACAAACATGCAGCAAGCATCAATGAATGTCAGTGGGTGCCATTTCTTTTCATGGAGGATTTCAATGACATATCTTTGTTTCATCCATACTTCCATGTCAGACACCATTTTTTTCAGATTGCCCCTGTGCTGCCATCTGTCACACAGCAACAAAGTGTAATGGGATATTAGTGGGAAGGTTCAATCTCTATTGCCAAACCACCAACATTTGCCTCTGACTCTTTGGACAAAGAGGAGGCATTACTTTTGGAGCAGCCTTGTAAAATATGCAACATAGTTAATATGTAAGTAATTAACATTTTATTTTTTATATTTTTACTGAAACTTAAAAAAAAAAAAGAGCAACAAAACCATAAAACTAGTGAGATACGTGACCCTTTTTTTTTGAAACTAATGCATCGATATACGTTTTGACATCAGTGGTTGCAATTCCTAGTGAGTTCTCGAGGTGTTCATCAGAGATTTTTGATGAAATGTTATCTGTGTTTCATCCTTGAAAACAGTTGTTCACAAATATATGTACTGCCAAAAGCGATGACGTGAATAAGGCATGGCTGTGAAGCGAGGGATATTTCTCTCTGCTAAGATAGGGCTTATTGAAGTCTGGTAAAGAGACATGGTCCGACTTCTGAGTTTAATATCTGATTGCAACTATATACAATCTATTTGAAAATTTGCAGGTAATGTATTTATATTGCCTGAAAATGGCCTCAGAAACATAGATTGATGATTTTTTGGGCAGTATTTAAACCTATTCTCAAATTCCTTTATCAAAACAGAAAGCACAGCTGCATATTATTCTCTGTTCACAAAACTCTGTTCAGCCAGTGTATCAAAGTGCATACAATCATTCTCCATAACTTGAGTTACCACTGCATTGCACCCTGTTCCCTGGTTTCAGCTGAGACAAAGTTAACAGCACATTGCCGTTCGGTTGTTGCTGAGCAATGGGTACATGCCCGGGTCCAGGCTGGGCCTCTTGGTGGGGCCCAGCTGCCACCATGATGGTGTGGGGCAGGGGGCAGCTGCATTGCAATCTGTGCTGGGCTGTGTGCAGCCCATGGGCCCTGGGTTGGTCATGCTCGAGTAAGAAGGTATGTACTCACACATCAGGTTCTTGTAATGAGCATTTTCACCTTTAAAGTTTTTTGCTGAAGCAGCAGTCTTCTGTCCAGAGCATTGAACCAAAGACGTATTATACAGAGTGAAGAGAATCAGCAGTTGATCTGGAAAAAGGCCCATTTAAACATGATGCATTCATCCTAAAAAGATCAAGTAAAATGTTCATCCTATATGCTCTTGATTCGTGCATGCTCCATTACTGGAATAATTGAACCTTGAGTAGTTCCACTAATCAAAAGAAACAAAAAATCAAAACACAGGCAGAAAACAAAGAAGAGGATGTAGAAGTCTAGTGGGCTAAGGCAGATAGCTATGAAGTAGGAGATCTGAGATTACACAGCCTACTTCTGTCTTAAATTTATGCCATTTGCACCAGTTATTTAAACTTCCTGTTAATCAGTTCCCTAGGTATATACAACACAGGAATAATGCCCTCTCCTTTCTTTCCCTTATCTGCCCTGTTTATTTAGCCTGTCAGATGTTTGGCACATGGATCCACCTCTCTCAGCATTCCAGTTTTGATAGAGATGTCTGGCTGACACAAATAATTGATGCCAACAACAAGAATCAAAAGTGTCTCATGTTGACTTTCCTGTGTGGCCAGAATTTACAGCAAGTGATTCTACATGGCAAACACAGTGTGGTACCTTCTCATTCCCTCCCTACACAACCTTTGAGGCCAAATTCTGCTCATTTGCTGATATCTTACTGTGAGGTTTAAGAACAACCTTTTTAAATTCCACTTTTGATTTGATTTCTTTGTGTCCTCAAATATAGCTGTAAGGTCGGGGATGCCTGATATTCTAATGTATTTAGGTGTGATTTTTTAGAGAGTTATGCCTCCCCACCTAACCTAACTTAGAGGTTTTCTGTGGATTCATTAAAAGAAATTTAAAAAGAGCAT
Source organism: Numida meleagris (assembly GCF_002078875.1). Classification (NCBI taxonomy): domain Eukaryota; kingdom Metazoa; phylum Chordata; class Aves; order Galliformes; family Numididae; genus Numida; species Numida meleagris. Next base: position 103,620,134 of record NC_034410.1, read on the forward strand.
GCTGTACAATTAGGTTAGTGTCATGTATATAGAGGGTTTGGGTTCTGTTATTAAAAGAGGGTATTACTTACTCGACAGTGTCTGTATGCTATATCTGTACATGGCCTAAACAGAAAGACTCAGGAGGAAAGGATATTCTGAGAAAAAGCTGACGTGAGTGGAGTTCTCTACAAAATACAGATGTGGATCTGCTTGTACCTATTTTACATGTAAGACACTTCATAGGAGCAAACTGAAAATGTGGTGGGTGATGAAGAGCAGCATGGAAGAGAGAGGGATATGATTAAAGCTACAAAGGAAGAAAAGCCTGAAGAACTGTCTGAAGAGCAGATAGTTTGGTAGGCAGTATTGTCTGAGTGGGCAGTGACAGCAGATGAGAGAACAGGGAAGGAAAATTGGAGGTGAGGATGAGTGGTTTTATTTTTAATTGGATGAGGAATCTAGAAAAAAGGTGTCAGAAATGGCACACAGGCAGCCATTTACTTTCAGCATGTTCTTACATTTTTCAAAAAGCTTCCCATCTTGACTAAATATTCAAAATTTCTTTTATGTAAGTCATTGCAAAGAAATCATTAGTTGTCTACAAAGTGAAACTTCTCTGTCTATGATATTTTGTTGTATCTGTAGATTTGGAAACAAAAGATAAAAATGCATTGCATGCATGCACAGTGGAGAAAAATTGCATTACAAACAAGAGGCTCATAAAGGGCATTACATCATGTCCAGAAAAAAAAGGAGAACTTTCAGGATGGTAAGCATTACTTTAATTTTATCATAGCATGTCTCTATAATGTTTTGTAACACACATCAAAAATTAATATTTATTTTTGAATGGGTGGACTTAGCTAAGCATCAGAAAGAATTGACTCAGCTAGCAAATCATTTTTATATTAGGCAAAGCAAAATCTTCACAGCAAATGTATGTAAATCATTAACTTTCACTGCACCAAAGGGAATGTACTTCATACTATAACCTAAATACTAATGAAATCAACTGAAAATGATAGTCATTAGTCAACTGTGCCTTGATAGGATTCCCTGTGGACTGATATAAATTCACCATTAGAAATGGATTCACTCATAGTCCACAGCGATCACTTAATCCCTCTGTAAAGCAGATTTAAATTCGATGTTTAATATGTGTTTTTTTCATTTCAGACCTCGTGTTTCTGTATTTGCAGCCTGTGTTTAATCTTTTTTAAAGTCACTTAAAGTTTTTTATCTGCATTTTCTTGATTTTCTGTGAATTTTGTTGGCCTATGTGAATCATACAACCACAGATATTAATGATCATCAGTAGAAGTGAACTAATTAGCACAGAGCTCAAAATAATGATGTCTCTTGCAAGTCAAATGACCCACTTTGGTTTCAGTGCATTAAAGGAATGTGTTACCATATTGAAATGTAAGGGTAGCATTTTGAATGATATCCAAGAAAAGGATAGCTATAAAAATTCATCTTCTCTTTCCTTAGCTGCAAATAATTTTAAATGCTCTTTCAGTGTCTCATTCTGACAGATTATAGGAAAATAAGCTAGTAGAGACTCATGCACACATGCACTTACACAGGTTTTCAAACCTTGGCTGAGGTTATTTTAGAAGAGTGAGAACTAAGATTCTTGCTACATTCCTGTGAGTCAAGTCATGCGGCATGGCATTAGCAGTATATGCTACATATTCAGGTTTTGTACCACTGTGATGTCCTCATTTCCTTACACTTGTCAGATCTGTATAGGAAACATCAGTGGAGAAGCACTAAGCTGTTACTAGAACAGAATTTTTACTCAGGGAACACTCCCACTGAAATTAGTAAGAATTCTTCTCTACAAAGGAAAAAACATAATGAAATTAAAAAATGCATAGTATTTCTTAGGACTATTATGTTATCTATGGGTTTTCTTGGCCCACTGCCATATCTACGCAATATTTATGTTAGACAGTCATCAGACTATGGAAGAAACAAAGCACAGGGACAATGTCCTGCATGCACTCAGCCATTGTATAGTCTCCAGGAGTACTGAGATTACCATGGGCAGTGTGCTGTGTAACATTAAAAATCATAAAACCAAAAAAGAGAATGAACTCAGATATGGACTACTGACTATATACTACTGTCTTTATGCTTAAAAGTCAGCATGTTCGCTGAACAAGTTTTGGTACATTTTGGCTAGGACTTTCACAGTGAAGAACTAGGCATGGCTATTATCATTCTCTAAAGGCAGTATGGGCAGGACAGCACATTAAGAGAGATGTACATCAAATATACTATTCCAAGTCAGTCTTCATAAAAACAACAGTAAAAAATTCTTAAAAGTGTATTATATACTTCATAAGTCATAAAGTATAAATGAATTATAACCAATTTTGGTACTTCATTTGAAGCACACAGTGGCACTGTGGTGATCAGAGAATCAAAGAATTGTAGGGGTCGGAAGGAACCTCTGGAGATCATGAAGTCCAACCCCCTGTTAAATCAGGTTCCCTACAGTAGGTTGCACAGGAAGTCATCCAGGCAGGTTCTGAATATGCCCAGAGGAGACACCACAACCCCTCTGGGCTGCCTGTTCCCGTGCTCTGTCACTCTCAAAATAAAGAAGTTTTTTCTCATGTTCAGATGGACCTTCCTGATGTTGAAGACAGTGTTACAGCAGACATGTACAATAACTGCTCTCTGCTTCTTTCATAAGCACAAAGACACTATTGGCAGACAAGTGCTGGAGTGCTAAACTCCTGCTCTTGTGGACAGGATGTCCAATGTCATCCTGGTAATGATGCAAGCAAGTTGATGTGAATTAATTTTTTCCTAGACAACAACACCATCTGTCCTCCCTCCTGCCTTTTCAGTCAGACTGGTTCCCCAGTCCCACTTTAAATTAAACAGTTTAAGCTGACTATATTGGACAGGAATTATGCTAACTCCTATTTCTACTTTGTAGTAAGATAAACTAATGGAAAGCACATTCATACTTAATTCATGAAGTTGCTATGTTTGAACTTTACCAGCAAGGGAAAAACAGACAGCATTTGTGAAATCTATTGGTTTAGACATTTTGGACCACATTTTGAAAATCTTTGGCCTTTAACCTAGCAGACTTTCTGTGCAAAAGACACGAACTTAAGACCGACTGCTATTGTTATTAAAAATCTCAGCTCAGAGCAGTACTCGATTTACATGCAAAATCCATTCAGAATGCATTAAGGAGTAAGAGAATGCTAGTTAGATCAGCCAGAACTGGAGAGATTTCAGCATTGTCCCGGTTTACACAAGGCTGGATAAGAAGCTGTGGGCTTGACATGAAGTTCCATCTCCCTGTCCTTATGTGCATCCTTGTCATCTTGCAGTCTGTCATCTTGGTTCCCCTGGCTCTATCTCTATTCTGTTTGTTTCCTGCTCTTATCTTTTCCTGTGGTCTGACCTCTGCCCTGAGGAGCACAGTTGGATGGAGAAGCATGGGGTAAAGGAGGGCAGTGAGTGCCTTCAAAACATGATGAATGTGCCACTTAACTTAAGTTTACAATTAAATGTCATTGAGGCTAAGTATGCTGCTTTATGACAGTCTGTTTTCACAGTTGCTGAGCAGGGCATGAATAGAAAATAGTAGCCTATCCTCTAATTCCAAAACAAATCAAAAAAAGCAAATTTAAATGTTTTTATATAACTGCCCTTCCAAACAAATCTGGAGCATCTGTCTAATAATTTATGCTGGCCTGATGTTAGTTTGTTTTCTGGATGACTGTGTTGGTCTAACTCCAGAGGTATCTGCCTGAAAAACACAAAGAAAAGACAAGATTGTATGAAGTTTTACACTGCTTAGCAAATACTTGAGGGGACAATCGTTAGGTCAGATTCTGGTTCAGTCTTGTGAACCTTACTGGATGTAGAAGACTACATTCACTTCTAAGGCTGGAAGTCCAGAATCAAAGCAGAAGCACTCAGGGAGTGCTAATGACAACTCCTTCCTCCTAGAAGAGGGTAAGAGGTTTTTGGAGAGCACTGTCATTGCTGTATGGGAAGAAATTAATTCAGGGAATCTGAAACTGGGAGATGAGAAAGCTTTTTTGTGAAAAACATAGTTTATGTGCTGTTGATCTTTCAGAACAAAATAAGATACTGAAACGGCAGTGAGTTTGTTGCTACTGATGATTTATGCATTGCTTTATGAAAGTTTCTAGATGGAAGAAATACAGGTTCCTGAGCACACTTCAACCTGTAGATAAATACATCTCAATGTACTTAATATTTTGGTCCAGAACACTTTTTTCAGGATTATATAATAATAACTTTTGTGTTACATATATTTATCAGTGATATCGGTCATTATGTGCTCTTTTAACAACCAAGACTTCAGATTTGATACAATGACTTTTCATCTGTATTTTTTAGTTTCTAAAGTGATCTCTGATGGTCAAGAATATCAGTAAAATGAAGAAATAGAAGGAAATAGAGTCACAGAAAAAAAACAAATTTTCAAGGCCAACTATAATACAACCTATAGCATATGATCTGTCTCTTTTTTTTTTTATAGGTTGCTCATCTACAGAGGGTGTAGAGATGCCTCAGACACCCTGGTCTAAGTCACTTTTCAGAACCTCTCCCATGTGCAGGGCTGTAGTGCCCAGCATGATTCTCTTGTGGAGAGCCGGCCTTTGCACCTTCATGTGCCTCAGAAAAAGTGGGGAATAAGCAGCCATCAGCAACACGAAGCTTGCAGTATCCACATGGAATCATAGTATCCTTTAGGTTGGAAAAGACATACTGAAACCAGAACTGACTCAGGAGATGTTAACGGCCACTAGAAGATGTCTTCCAATAAGTGTGATCTGGAAAGATAAAAGGGCTCACTCTTTGACCTTCTTCACAGACAAGAAGGTCTTGTGCCTGGGTTCAATAAAAAGGTGCAAAAATCTGATGGCTATAATTCTTAGGAATCTACAAACCACTTTCCTTCCTTTCTCTCCTTCCCCTCAGGCCCTGCACACAGTCTGAAATCAGAATTTACTGCCATTTTGTTGATGATTCAAGAGGCAGTGACCTTCTTTCCCAGAGAAGTAATGAGTCATCAGCACAGAGAACAGTAAAACGTGGTCTTTGAGTGGCCCTTTATCCATGTCTGGCTATTTATCCAAGGGCTGCAAAATACATAATGAGTATTAATGCCCATAAATTAACTGGCAGAAGGTGTATTGACGCCTCTAATCCAGAATAGTTTCCTGGTGCCTGCAGTGGGATCAGCTCAATTTTAACCCTTACCACTCAGCACTGTATTTATTTAACTGGTGAAGAAGAAGAGATAGTAGTTTAACAATATTAAACAACTTGCCTAAGGTCCTGCTTGAGCACTGTGGCAAAACCACTAATGAACACAGAGATTTTAAGTCCCATACATATGCTTCAGATACATTCTCTTGGTATGTTCCATGGATATTACTCAGACCACTCACAGGAAGCAGATTTTTGTTGAACCTGTCACTTTTCTGGCAATAACATGATTTTAGAGTGATGGTTATTTGAATAGCACAAATGAGTGGGAGCTGCATGACCTACCTGTGCTTTTGTTATATTTATTTGAGAGTTTCCTATGAGTTTTAGCTTGAAATTGTATTTTAAAGGCAGCTGCTGGCACCATTCACAGTAGCACAGCAGATATTAATTCTGACTGCCCTGCTACTCTTTTTCTATTCCCTTTAACAAGTTTTTTACTAGCTTTCATCAGTGCAGATGAGGCCTGTGAACCTGGCAAATATAAAATAGATCTATGAGGCTTGCTCATTAGACACATTTTACTTAAATGGGGGTGCAGATTGCTATGGTGCCAAGTCAAGCAAACAAGTGAACAGTCCAGCCAGCAATGATGAGAGATGGGAGCTGGGGTTTGCTCACTGCTCTGTGTTGCCCCCACTGTCATGTGCATCGGTGATTAACCCGCATTACTCACACAAGCCTAAACACACTGAGAAAGCTGCACGGTGGGTAGAATTCAAACATATAAATCCTAAAGCTTTAACTTCAACTGTGCATCCTATCCTTGAAACTTAAATCATTTACTTAGGCATACAGCTCAGGATCAGAATGTTTGCTATTCCTTGAGGCTCAAAAGTTTTCTCCTCCCTTGAGCAGCAGTGCAGTTTGATACTAAATAAATGATCTGTACTGATAGTCATATGTGTCTACATGTGTGTTTATGTACACATCTGCATGCATATTCTATATTACATATGTGTGCCTGCCTGTGTATGGACAATATAGGTACTTACAGACAATGCATTTATATATGAAATCTATTCAAAGTTTATTAGATTTCTCTGAAGCTCTGTGAAATACGGTTTTTTTCTTAACTAAACTGAAGGAAAAAAACCACAACAGTATGATATCTTTTTTCCCCAGTATCTTTGAAATGAAATAATGCAACATGAACACTACTGATCGACAGAAATTCCTTACATGTTAAGTTTTTGCCATCTGATATTCAGTACTGCATGACAGTTAATTCTCTCTTCCCCTCTTCTCACTTTCTTGCTTCCTATGTCTACCTGTCCTATACACCTTTACATGCAGAGGTTACTGTTCCCTGTATGTGTGCAAATTATTTGGCATATTAGAAATATGACCTGGCTAATCATCATACTACTGATAAAAAAATATAAATGCTTCATAGAAATAATAATAGGTGCATAACTTTTTATTGATTTTGAAAGAAATGTATCCATTATGAGATATTTTGTTCCTTATCCAGCCCTTCAAGATCTCTGTAGTTTTATTTCTTGCTTAGTTTTTGCAATTCATTAATTTAGACCTTGTTTGCATCACAAAGACTGCAAAAGTAGTAGGGAAAGATACAGTAGACCTCTATTCCTAGATCAAGTAAACTTAAGACTTGATTAATTACATCACCTTTTACATTAGACATGCTTAAAATTTCTATTCAAATTATAATGTTATTATAAAGGCTCCCTTCAGCATGGCAGGACTGACAATAGTTCCAGTATGTAATTAGGGCATATAAAAATCTTCACTATAAACAGAATTTTAATACCAACAACATCATCAGACAAGAGATTTTATTTTATGGAATGCTTTCATCCTATTTTGAGGCTCTAGCATGAGCTGGTGTCTTGTTAATGTGCAATGAAACAATGACAAGATCAAGTCTCCTGGCATCCAAATTGTCTTATGTCAGAGTTATTGCGGGCTTTTTTTTCTCCAGCAGCCTCACATGGTTCTTCAGTGCTAAGGCAATGCCACAGTAGCTCTGATACTATATGCAAGATTTAACAGCTAAGACAATATTCCACTCTTACTTATCCAGTCTCTGTAATTTATTTTCCATTACTGATCTATTTCTTTTCACTAGATATGAAGATAATAATAGAGCTAACTATCATTTTGAATAGATAGGTATTAGAAGGGTATTCTTTATCTTTCTATCTGTATGGATTTAGCCAGAATTAATTTTCATTTGCAACCCTGATTGCACAGAAATCTCATCCTTATATTGCTCAGTGTTCTTACTAGAGTACAGAGGTGTCAAATAGTATCAGGTACTAAATTAGCAAGGACATTTTCACTGAAATTGATTTCTCGAGCCTTTGGAATCCTTGAAATCACTCAAAGTCCTTGTTGCTTTTCAGGTACCCTATTAATCTTTATAGGGTTGTATTGACATTGTGGGCTGCAGCTTTCCTGCTTTGCTTTCTGGACAGAAGTAAACAGACCACAGATGGGCAGAGATCCACTTTTTATTTAGAAAAATCCACGTCAGGTATCTAAACTGAACAGAAAAATCATATTAAATGCATTAGTAATCACAAAGTGTAAATGAAAAGGAAGGAGCTGAATTACTCCTGAGTAAAGATAGTGTTCATGTCAATCTCACTACTGACTTACCTTTGCTTATCTCTCTGTTTGGTTTGAAATCTAATAAAGACATAGTTCAGAGTGAGGTGAGTGATCCTCATAGAAACTCAACATTTTCCAAATATTAATAGTATTAATGGAAAAAAAAAAGAAAAAAAAGAGAAAAGGGAGGAAAACCAGCTTGAAACAAGGAGTAGTGAGTCTGGTAGAGAGAGAGGAGGAGGTGGACTGCAATTGTAAGACCCCATTTGCAGGGAAACAAAGAGCAATCAATGTAATAGCAGTATAAAGCAGTCAAAAAAGGACAAAGGCTGCAGTCTGACATCTTTTATTCTTGAGCCCAGGTGGAACTATAATTGGCGGTCCCAGCTCGGAGATGAATGCAGTGTAAAAGAGCCCTCTCCTTCGAATGGCAGACAAAGAAATGCCCTGGTTTCTAGAAGAACAGTCAAAGAATATCTCTAGTTCTTTAGGTGTGGGGAGAAAAAAGAAAAAAAGGAAAAAAAAAAAAAAGTACCCTCGAACAGTTAAAGGGGCCATGAGGGGAAAAAAATCTTGGAAAGTTATAAAACATGTGGCTGGAATCTGTGAAATCCAGGGCTGCTTGAACTTCCATTACCTTCCTGCTCGGAGCCCTTATGGGCCAGTGAGAACAATCAGCTAAAGAGACCCTGACATCCTCACACAGTGTTGCTGGCCATGTCTTCTAATTTGGGTGCCAAATACTAACTCCTCTGTTCACAGTTAGCAGGGATGTCAGAAAATCTGGGCAGGATCAGTCACGATCACTGACATTTAGATTTAACTAAGGCAGAATGACTGGTAGCTTCCTATACATGAGAGAAAAGACATTTTTCCACTCAGTATTCTCAGCTGCTGTACAAAATTCCAGCTATAAGATGTGTTCCACAAAGAAGTACATGGCAGCCTTTGTGTTGAAACACAGGAATATTAAATATAGGCAGATGGATTATGCCCTTTTCAATGTAATTTACTATCACTACTTTGCTTCTCTATTTTTTGTCACTTCAACTCCGTAATTTTTTTTTATTAAATTCATGAAGTACTTCTGCAGTACAGACCATAAGGTACATGGATTTGATGATAAAGAGTGCTTTTCTTTCTTTCTTTTTTTTTTTTTCAGAAAAGGAATAACAGACCTCAAAAAAAAAATAATCTAAAATATATATAAAAGACAACAGCAAGGGAAGAAAAATAGCTTTTACAGCCTCTCTGTATAAACTACTTTCTTGGGGAATAACAGTGTTAAAATTAATCAGACACCTACACTTCAAATTAACCAGCAAAAAATGCTCATTTTCTTTTCGGATGTTCAATGCAAGTGTGCTTAACTATCATTTACTCAGTGCGGGACATGGATAAAAAAGGCATATAATATGAGTGTATCAGTTTACTCCTGTCTTATGGCCAAGAATAGTTTGGGAATAAAGACTTGGTTCTCTGAGATTGTTAGTTTGCAGTCATGGACATTTTGTTTCAAGTTTTAATTTGAAGTTTGGATGAAAATTTTTATAACTCCTAGAAAATTCAGCTATCAGTTGCTGAGCTTCCAACAAAAAGTTTCTTTGTGTGTGTGTGTGTGTGTGTGTGTCTGCCTATGTCTATGTGTGTATAAATCCATATACAGACACACAGCACATCTTAGGACAGAATATAAGGACTAGATTGGGTCTACACTAGCCAACATTGCCTATCAGTATGTGCTTAGAGTAAGCGCAGTATGTATGTGATGTTTAAATGATATTTTCCGAACATACAATATTCTCAGTTGAGAGAATTTATTGAGCTGGATGTGGTTTCTGTGTGCTTAGTTGTTCTTGCTGAGATTATTATTCAAGTATTTGTCCAGTGTATTGTTGAACTCATTTACACCTTTCAGACTTACACAGCTCTTTCCAAAGATGCTAGCTGGTTTTTAGAATTTGACCCACTGCTTAAATCTTGCTGCGATTTAGGTTGCAACATCATGCAGAGATGTTCTTAGGAAGCGTGTCACTGGTTTCAAATAGACAGAAAACAGATCCTCTATCAAGTCCTAGTCTCACAGACAGCTGGTTGGGGAAAGACTATAACTACACAGTTACATTAAAGACTGATGGATTATTCTCTTCCACTGATGTCAATAGGCGTAGGAGTTATGCCTACATCCATATAACAACATATTTTTACCCTTCAACACACTGTTACCTCATCTGTATGCCAATTTATAATAGTCCTTGTCCCATCTAATTCTCAAAACTTAATGAAAATTGCTAAGCTAGTGTTGATGTTGGGACATAAAAGTTGGCCAAAAATAAACCAGAGGTGATTCTAGAAATGTAATGGAAAAAGTTCCAGTGCCCAGGAACTTTACCAGGTACCCTTTCAGTTATTACAATTATTGCAGTCTTTGAGAAGCAGTAACTGACTTCCTTGCCTTATTTACTGACCTCTCATGCCAATCCTAATAGCTACTCCTGATCACTTCACAATCCCTTCATCCCTGCTTCTTCAGCCTGATTTCTGTCTCTCCGCTTTGGACTAATCCTTATGAAGTTAAAACTCCATGCAGCCTTATAGCCACAATATTCAATGATCCATACAATTGAAATGGAATCCCATTTAGTTATTTTCAGTCCAGATCACAGAGCACATTCAGCAGTGATCTTTTCCATATCCTCATATTGACATGTACCCTGTGTTGTGTAGTCTTTATTCAGAAAAAGGAAAGAATTCTGTAGAGGAAATCGCTATAAAGAGATGTGGATGTAGATTTCAAAGGTATTTCCTCCTGGTGGGGAAATGTCCTGCACTTCAAAAAGCTATGTCTAATCATTATTGTAAAATGGGTCAGTGACTATTATTTGCTCCTGAGTACAAATGGTGTGCCCTGACCACAGCCTTCCTTTGCATTTCAGCTAGGCATAGCCCGATTGGAAGTGTCAAGTCAATGAATTAAATGAGAGAAATCTTCTTTACTTTCTAGCACCATTTTCAATATGGTAGTTGATTTTATTAATGGCTCACTTTACTAGTGGGTCCTCTATGATTGTTAAGCCTGAATTTCATGCTGCACTTGTTGCTTGCTTAACATCATCTGTCAATTATAATATTGCATCTCTTAATGGAATCAGGTTGATGATATACACTGTAAGCTGAAATTACAATGAAAACTAAGGAATAATTTCTGGTGAGCACATACATGGACAGTGATTCAAGACTACCTGTTGCCCTCTGGGCTACTTTTTGCAGCCTATTTATCCAGCTTTTTCTCCAGCCTCTTTCCTATTCTTGCAGGTACAAAGTAGGATAATGATGTTGAAGTATATTAATATGTATTAGTTGTGTACATGCATTGAACTCAAATGTACAGGAAAGACACCTACATGCACTCATGATTAGATGCATTCCATGTAAATGGAAAGCCTTATAATTTCTGATAGTCTTTGTAACTAATTTTTAACTTTTTATGTAATGCATATACATATGGTTTCTAAGCATATCTAAAACTGTTATCATATTTTTTTCATGAAATTAATCTAGATGCAAGCTTAAAGTATGAAGTTTCTTACCAAAAGACCTTAAAAATCATCTGCTAAATTTTGAAGCTGGTAACAGGAGAAATATAAAACTGAGGTAGGAAGTTGAGTTTTGATAAATTTTATCCATTTTATTTTTCACTCATCCAGTCCTGCACTATTTATCACTTGTGTTTACCTACTGCATTTGCCACAAAGTCTACAAGTGCCTGAGGCAGGGAGTGTTTTCTTTGTTATATGTCTGTATACTACATAGTACAATTGATCCTTGATTAGGTGCCTAGGCGGTAGTGTAATGTAAATAAATAACAATAACATTACAGTGCATGGCCTTTTGTGACTGAATTAAAGACAAAATTGGAAGATTAAATAGATATACTGTAAATTGAAATCAATAAGGAGAGTATCATAGAATCATAGAATGATTCAGGATGGAAAGGACATTTAAGATCACCTAGTTCCAACCCCTCTGCTATAGGCAGGGACACCTCCCACTAGACCAGGTTGCTCAACTCTCCATCCAGCCTGGCCTTGAATGCTTCCAAAGAGGGGGCATCCACAACCTCACTGGGCAACCTGTTCCAGTGTCTCAGCACCCTCACAGTAAAGAATTTCTTCCTAATATCAAGTCTAAATCTACCCTCTTCCAGTTTAAAACCATTTTCCCTCATCCTGTAGGCCCCCTTCAGGTACTGGAAGGCCACTATAAGGTCCCCCTGGAGCCTTCATTTCTCCAGACTGAAGAGCCCTATACCTCTCAGCCTGTCCTTGTAGGGGAGTAGACAAGCCTGGTAGTCCCAGAATACATCAGAAGAACAAGAGGCTCAAATTGAAACTATTTGGTTTGGAAGAGCCAATAATTGACACTTATTTATATTAATTTTTTTTCTTCACATAATTGGGATGAGTTTCCATACTTACCAACCAAGATCCAGCTGGATTTGCTAGCCTCATCTGGCAGAAACTGGAAGCCTATTTAATTTGAAGTCTAATGTTTTTGTAAGACAGTCAGAGTCTTTTCTATTCAATTCTTTCTTACAACAATTATAATCTTTGAACTCTTCTTGGGAATGTGTTATATTAAGTGCTAGACTGAAAGGGATGTTAGTGAAGATTATCAAGTATCTATGGAACTTCATGACCAGAACTGCTACTCTGCTTACTGGCACTGCCTTGGAGAATGAGAGGGCTTAGCAGTCTTTATTAACACTTGTGCTTTCTAACAGTATAAAAAAGGAATTTTAATTAATAAAAACATTGCAAGAAGTATATGAGGTAGACACTTGTTCACTTGGAAAATATTTAGAATAACATACTCATAGGAAGATGTATCCATCAAAGAATAGTGAAGTTGTAAGGCATTTGTGATCATTTCCAACTGGTGTTCATTTTTTAAACAATCCTATTCCATCAATTTTAAATTCAAAAGCACATGGAACAATTTAGTAGTTGGCAGCTCAAAAGGAATGTCAGTGGGCAGCTGCCAAACTGTGGTTGGGCTCTGAACTCTTACTTGATGACCATCTTACCCAGCATCAGCTACCTGGAAGGAGGAATGTTTAGTGTTGTGAAAATCATCTTGCATCGGTTATCACAGAATTTCTGCAACCACTGTTAGCAAATATGCTGTAGGTGGACTTAACTGTCATAAGGATTGAAGTAGTTTTTAGGGCACTTGGGAGTCAGCAAAGATGGGACATTTAAAGGATTGTATTTGCCCTTGGACAACTCCTGAAAGTGGATTTTAGGGCTTAATGAGGTCCCTGAGGTCTGTGTGATGAAGCTGACTGCCCATGATAGCCCTTTCTAGACAAAACTACTGTGTCAGAGATTAGTTTATGGAGGTGCCTTTTACTGATTTGTTCTGTAGGTCACAGTAGCACTGGTAAGTGGGATGAACTCCCCACCTGAGAGAAATTGTTGAAATAGTTCTGTTGATCACAAAATTAAGAAAGGAAAACACTGCAGTGCAGTAAAACCTCTTGGGAATACAGAGCAATCTAGAATGTCGGTGTATATTAAACTAAATCATGCTGCAAATCTCATTTCTCAACATCATAGCTGTCAAATCTTAAAAAAAAAATCTCCAGTAAACTAGCTTTATTTCTGTTTTATGTCGATCATGACTGTTCTTATACATGTCCCAGCGTCAGGAAGATATTAAGGTAAAGATCTCCTGGCAAAGGAATTCAGAACTGCCCTGATGACAGTGGAGATATCACCACCTGCACAATGACAGTGCTAACCTTATCCAGTGCTCTTGTCTGTATGTTGAAAATGAGGGGTTACATGGAGCCTTTTGGCCTTTGTGGGGCTGAGATATTGCCAGATCTCATTCTTAGGAAATTCCTGGAAGCAAGAAGCTGGGCCAGACTATGAATAACCCCATCCAAGCTTGATACTGTCTGTCAGTGTAAAACCTGCCTGGCTTGGAGAGTCATAATGACCTGAGGTCACTTTAATTCTTTTCCAACCTGAGCAATTCTATGATTCTATGATTCCATGATTCTATGATTCTATGATTCCAACTGAGACACTTTCAAATATTTTCAGCCTGATCAAACTGTTACTCTCTATAGTTTTGATGAGACAAAGCTAGGTCACTCTGACAGCACCCTGTTTTTTAACTCAGAGAAGTTTGTATTAGAAAACAAAACTAAAAAAGCAAGTAAAGTCTGAAAAAGTCTTGAGATGCAGTGTACACTTCAATGCTATAGTACAAATGTTTATACACTGCAAGAAAGGATTGAATCTAAATTAGCAATCTTGAAATTACAGAGCTCGATAGCATGCTAGTTATCAGTTATCACTTTCCCTGTTTTCACATTTTTAATCTTCAATTTTAGAGTGGGAATTTAATAAGTCTTCTGTAGCCATCTGGGACCTTAAATCATATCTATGACTTTCCCACTTTACCCGAAGTCAGTTTTGAATTGGCTCAGCGGAAACTTAGCAGTATGTATGGTGTATCACATGTGGCTGTTGGAGTGTAGAAAGTACAAGCAAGACAGTAGGGGAAGTGGGAAGGCTTGCAAAACAGGAATTCTAGGACAAACTGTATTTTCTGGACTACATTGTTTTTGTTATTTGAAGTTTTCCAAGCCTCTCTAAACTAGTATATGAATTCATAAGGTTCACAAAGCCAATGTATGATCAAAGTACTATGTTTTTCTTTGTTTTCTTTTTTTTTTGTCCAGTAATATAAGCCCATTTGCTCTTTGGAAAGTTGATTCAGCTAATTCAAAATATTCCTAGGTAAAGAGAATCCTATCCTGTTTAAATACAGTATATCTAATTGGCATGTGCATGTGTGTGTTCATGTATTTATGTATTTGTGTAAATATATATATGTGTTTGTATGCATTATGTATTTCAGTTGCATTTTCCTTTCTCCTTCTTCAGCTTTTCTGTTCACTGTATCTCAGGCTTGGCTTAGCTACCGATCCATTTTTACATTTTAAGTAACATTTTCAAAAGTGTTATTGTATGTAAGAAAGTAAATGGCATTCATGATCTGAAGATAGTTTAGGTGCTTGTGAAAGTGGGGTCAAAGATTCCCCGTTACTTGGATGAATAAAAATTTTTACTTTCTGTGCTTATAAGAATTTATTATTAGTATCAGAGTAACATAGAGGAGGCCCAGTTATAGGAACAGAACTCCATTGTGCTGAGTTTTGAATAAAAATATTCTAAATAGACAGCCTCTGACTCCGTGGATTTAGGATTTTTTTTCTATCTGTCTCTCTGTTTTCTTCTTATACTTGCTTTTAAGGAGAATGCAAGTAATGTTAAAATTTAAATCTACAGTGTTTAAATATGTTTGAAAAAAGAAAAACTGAACTCACTCATCCATGACCTGTAATGGGAAAAAAGATAGTTGCAAAGTTGATATGTAAGGAATAAAAAATGATAAAAATTTGAATACAGAAACAATTGAATGAAAAAGAAAAAACTCCTCCTGTTCATTGTTAATAAATGTTAGCATTGGGAAAAGCACATTTTGAAAAATTCAATATTTCACCAAAATTAATTAATAAAAATGGATGTTTCAAAAGACTACAGCATGTGATGTATTTATTACTTGGAGTAGTGTAATTTCCATGCCTTGACTGTCACTGTATGTAAAATGAGATTGACTTTTGAATCTGTATGTCTGAATCCCCTAGAATCCAAATCAGCAGAGCTATCTCCCTTGTTCTATTCATTTGCCTTCAATAAGAGTTATCCAGGGAAATATCACAGCTTTTTGCTGCAGAAACAGAGGGAGAGAGAGTATTATCATTTGAACACCCTCAGTATTCAATAGTAAAATTTATATCTCCAAATCAAGTTCTCCAAGTATTTCCAGATCACATCTTCCTTTTAATCTTCTGGATGCTGTTCAGTGAGCAGAAGGTTATTTCTTTATTAAGAATTACTACTAATAATTATAATAATAGTAATAACAATAGAACAATTTTTAGTAAAATATTTTGTATCTTTCATACTATAAAATTACAAATAGCACATGGTGTCACTTTGTTTTGTGGTTGCTTGAATTGTCTTTTTTTTGAATGGTACGCATAAGAGTTGAGCTCTCCAGCAATTTTGATTTCATTACTTTGTACTGCTGTTAATGACCCATGAAGACATTTATCAATTGTTAAAAATTCCATTTTATTGGGTAAAATAATTTATTATATTTTCAGGCATTGTACAGTAGCAGAGGCTCCTACTGATTTATGGGAATTGAACTATGTTAATGTATAAGTATTGGTCCTATTGGCTTCACTTAGTCTTCAGAAGCACTTAAAGGACTCTGGCTGTTTGAATAACTGTGGTCATTATGCTTTGCTTACGTAGATATGTACTTTAGTCAGCAGGGTATATGTACTTTTTCTCTTTTTGTTCTTTGCATGGCCTACCTAAAAGCCAACAAAATTCTAGTCCATTATATTGCAAAATATTTCTTGGAAACTGCAAGAAATGCATGGTATTTCCTTCCTTATTCTGCTCTTTGATTAACGCAAAAATATCAGATATGTCAGAAAGTCTGGGCTTAATGCTGGAGAAGATGGTTATGCAGCTAAGCTCATATAGTTCATCTGAATTGACATATGCGTATGTTGTGTTGGGCTCAGGTTCTCACCTTCTCCCATCAGGAAAGAACCATGACTCCTCCTTTCTCCATATTTCTGGCATCAGTGAAACCACACTGCATGGGGGCTTATATTCATAGAATCATAGAATTAGCTAGGTTGGAAAAGACCTACAAGATCATCCAGTCCAACCATCCACCTACCACCAATAACCCCACTAAACCATGTCTCTCAACACTATATCTAAATGTTTCTTGAACACCTCCAGGGATGGTGGCTCAACCACCTCCCTGGGCAGCCCATTCCAGCACCTGACCACTCTTTCAGAAAAGTGGTATTTCCTAATGTCCAGCCTAAATCTCCCCTGGCGCAACTTGAAGCCATTCCCCCTCGTCCTTCACTAGTTACAAGAGAGAAGAGGCTAACACCCAGCTCACTACAACCTCCCTTCAGGCAGTTAGAGCGATAAGGTCTCCCCTGAGCCTCCTCTTCTCCAGGCTGGACAATCCCACCTCCCTCAGCCGCTCCTCATAAGGCCTGTGCTCCAGACCCCTCACCAGCTTCATCACCCTCCTCTGAACACGCTCCAGGGCCTCAATGACTTTCTTGCAGTGAGGGGCCCAAAACTGAACACAGTACTCGAGGTGCGGCCTCACCAGTGCTGAGTACAGAGGGACAATGACTTCCCTACTCCTACTGGCAACACTATTTCTGATACAACCCAGGATTCCATTGGCCTTCTTGGCCACCTGGGCACACTGCTGGCTCATGCTCAGCTGAGCATCGACCAATACCCCCAGGTCCATTTCCTCCACACAACCTTCCAGCCACTCTGCCCAAGCCTGTAGCGTTGCCTGGGGTTGTTGCAGCCAAAGTGCAGGACCCTCACTTGGTCTTGTTGAACCTCATCCCATTGGCTTCAGCCCAGAGATCCAGCCTGTCCAGATCTCTCTGAAGGGCCTTGCTACCCCCAGGCAGATCGTCACTTCCTGCCAGCTTGGTGTCATCTGCAAACTTACTGAGGGTGCTCTCAATGTCCTCATCCCAGTCATTAATAAAGATATTGAAGAGGACAGGCCCCAGCACCGACCCCTGGGGAACACCACTCGTGACCGGTCGCCAGCTGGATTTAACTCCGTTCACCACCTCTGTCTGGGCCCGGCCCTCCAGCCAGCTCCTTACCCAGCAAGGAGTGTACCTGTCCAAGCCATGGGCTGCATATTTTCCCTGATCATCTCACAACATGAAGTTGAAAAGTGGCTGGAGCACTATATCTGAGCACAAAAAGGCCTGAATAGACCCTAGAGATCCTTCATCCTTAAAAGCGTCAAGAGGATTTTCCAGAACCAAATTTCATTATCTTACACATATGAGAGCTCAGTACATTCTTTAATGTCTCTTGGAAAATAATAAGTGAAATTTTCTAGTTTTATCTGCAATTCTCTCAAATTTATTCAAACATTTGTCCAGAAATTAACAAATGGCACAATCTGGGAAAGGAGAAGAGCAATGCATTATATTTCATTTGTCATTTGTTTGTTTGTTAATTTTATTATTTTGAGAGGGATTGTTTTTTAATCTGGAGCTGTCTATGAACGCACTGGGTTGAGCAGATAAAATAGTTCAGATCTAACCTAAAATGAATAGTGAAATGTAAGTTCTCAAGAGCATTTTGGAAGATTTGTAAGGAGAAGAGAACGGATATACATTCATAAACACAGTTCATTTCTTCCTTCATTTCTTCATTTTCTCCATTTCTTCCATCTCCTGTCTTCTTTGTCATCTCCCAAAGCACTGATTATTGAAATAATCTATGGACTTGTACCACATGCAGATTTTCAGCTGCTAAGTGCTGGAAATTAACCATTTACACTACGTAATTTTCAAATAGCTTCTGCCTTCTGAAGCCCTGGGGGTGATTTGTTATGTGACTCTGAGAAAGAAATACTGCACGGAATGACCCATAGACAGAGAAGCCTGCTAATCAGTAGAAAATATTAGTATTAATGATTAATAAAAGCGTCCTGAAAATCAGTGCACAATAGAAATATGAAATGTTAGTGTTTTCACTAGTGTTTCCAGATCAGCTTCAGGGTCATCTACTGATGTTAGCTCCACCTTTTGGCAGAAATCAGTTAAGTAGTCTAAGCTTTTGAAATTATGAGACTTTTTACTGAAAATGCAATCAAATTTTCTACCCACCTGGCCATATAACACATTCATACAAAATGGGCAAGATTACTGTATTTGAGCTCTGTTTCTGATGGAAGATAGAGGTGGAGCATTAAAGACTATCCATCGCTACTTAATCTATAGCCCAGATCTTGGTAAATTTTCAGAAATTACAGTACTCACTAAAATAAGTCTACTTAAATTCATATAATGACAGATCAATGTTCAGTTACACTGCAGCAAAATACATTTTCTGCAACAACAAACAGCATAAAAAGAACTGTAAAAAAGCAGCTGATACAAGACCTTGACTCAGCTCAACTGAATGAGTTATTGGTTCATCAATGGAATTTCAGTGGAGTTTTCCAAAAGCCTGCTTTCTGCTTTCACCCTAGCAGGCTGATGGCTTAGAACAGGAAGTTTTAAAGCAGACAACTCAAACAGCTTTTGAAAAGATGGGAGGCGTTGCATTTACTTTTATGTCCTATTTCAAAATTTTAAGTGGAATATGTGAATTTGATTTGGATTGGTTCTTTTCTGCAACTTTGGAGTAATTCGAACTAAAAGAAGCCAACTGAAGCAAAGAAAAAAGATCAACCAAGAAATAAAGCCTTTTGGGGGATGTTTAGTTTGCAAATGAAGAAGACAAAATGAAATAGAGATTTTCCTATGTTCTTGAAAGGTTTCCTCTGCCAGAAAATCAATTTCTGTTCCTGATCCATTTCTCTTTGTAGAAGAATTATTTGCCTGACCTTTGCAGCCAGTTTCTGACCTCTTTGCCTTATTTAAATATGTGTGTGAACATGTATATTCAATGCTCAAACTAGCAGACTGGTACACTTTTTCTCATCTTTGTGCTAGATGAATAGATTGCATGCTGACAATTTTCCTCACCCTACTATGACCACTGTGAATATGTATACACATACACACATTCCAGCTAAGTCCCTTGTTTCTAGAAATGTTTAAACAAGAAATAAATACATAAAAATATTTATGGATTAGAAAGTTGACATAAGTAGATGGAAGATTCAGCTGGTTTATGTGTTATTTTTCATCTCTGCCATCAATTCATTTGCATTTCATTGGCCAAACTTAGCTAAAAACATTTCAAAAAGATGGATATTCAAATTTAAATAATCTGCCTTGTTTATTTTCTATGATTTTTGTATTCTTTCCACAAGCATCTGCTACTAGCACCAGTCATAAGTATGAATGAATAACAAAAACTTGACAAGTTTCTTGAGAATGTTTCTTCTATTTTAGTAAAGAAAGTGAATGCTGCATTGTGATTTTTACTTAGTTAATCCTGTTATTTCCTACAGTGATTCATCATGACTGGTCAAAATTAAATCAAACAGGAGAAACAAATGCCAGTTAGGTCTCACTTAATCACATACTAATCTAATGATAGTCACAGGGGCTTTTCTCTGCATGACCTTTGTAGGTTTTTTGTGTATCTTTTTTTTTTTGTTGTTGTTCTTTGCCCAATATCTGTATTTACTTAAACATCATACAAAATCTGGAACACAAAAGTTAACATTCTTGTTTTAAAGTGTTACTATTAGAGAGGTGGAAAATTTCCATGTACGAGCAACAGTGAAGTTCTGAAATATGGTAGTCACGTTTTTACAAAAAGTGGCTTACTCTGCCTGGAAAAGACCTACAAGGATATGGCTACTCTGTTCACTAATTCTAAAGCTGACACTGACCTCATGGAGAGCTGAGGCTGTTCAACACTGAAGAAGACAGACCAACCCTGACTCTCACATATGTGCATAATTTCCTAAATCTAAAAATCATTGGCATTTTTTTCAACAAAATTATTCTTAGAATTTCAAAAATTGATATTCTTGGGAAACAACTGATATATTTTTAATCTAAAATTTTTATTTATTTATTTATTCATTTATTTTTGCTTGAAACTTCCACTTACATACATATTTGGTCATTTTAGTATTATGATTGTTTCATTATTGACCTTGGTTTCCTTGGCTTTATGGTCTTAGAGGTCTTTTACAACTTTAATTATACTATGATTCTGTGATTCCTTGAAGTAATTTTACATTTCTATAACTATTGTTTTTTTCCCTCCAGAATTTATTAATTATGAAGAAGAATACCAGTAAATTTAATAAAAATAATTTTTAATTTTGACTGAAACCAATATCTTCCCTTTCAAAGCTTTCTTAAGAAATTAACAGCTAAAAGCAATAAAAACTACCAAAATATATCTGAATATGTGAAAATTGGTACATTGCAAGGGCTTTCCAGAAACAGGGAAGAAATAATTATTTTGGGTTGTTTTATAGGTGTAAATATGGTTTGCATGAGCTACAAGTAGTGCTGATAAAATCAGACTATTACTTACTCCGTTCAGGGGTTGGCTTAAATAAAGATAACTTGAAAACAGAAGCAAAATACATGCACAGACAAAAAATCTTGTATTTTTTTCCCTTGGTTATTTTTTTTCCCCAAAGGCCTGCCTTTTACTGCTGGCTGATCACGCTAACATCTAACTAACTTATATCTTACAACACACTAACTTACATCTAATTTCTAAATTAGTCATAACTTCTTGATTGTAAAATTTGCATGTGCAATAAACTATTTCCAGAAATGTGAAAGACTTGTTAATCAAGAAAAAAAAAACAAACAACTTTGTTTAAAGTGAAGCATGGTTCTCTTTAGAAGTGTAGACTATTACATATTGTTGGAGGCACTGGACAAAGTGTGCCAGGGGAGGTTCAGGTTGGATATTAGGAAAGATTTCTTCTCAGAAGGAATGGTGAGGCAGTGGCACAGGCTGCCCATGGAGGTGGTGAAGCCACTGTTCTTGGAGGTGTTCAAGAACTGTGTGGATGTGGCACTGTGGGACATGGATTAGTGGGCATGGTGGGAGCTGGCTGACAGTTGGACTAGGTGATCTTAGTGGTCTTTTCCAGCCTTAATGATTCTCTGATTCTGTAGTATTCCCTGTGCAAAAGTTGCTAAGTTTCACAGGTGTTTTGAGTATTTATTTCCTTTTGGATCACTTGAATTGAAATTGCTTATAGTGCAACTGATCAGCTTCTATAACTACATAAAACTGCTTGAAGATGACAGGCCATAGCAGTTTTCAGATTGAGTGGGATTTTCTTCTATATCTTTTTGAATGAAACTTGAAATTTACCTTCTTGGTGGCTTTGGTTTGTAAGATGAAATAGGGAAGGCAGACTCTGGAGGAGTCTGTAAATTGAGGTAACAAAAATAAAATCTCATCATTGTCATCACAGAAAATTGGAAAATGTCCTGGACATATGTGCATATACTTATGTTTTTAGTTTAGTATTTTGACAATTTTTGACAATTTAGAAGGCTAATACAATTAAATGTGCAGGAAAATAGATATGTACCCACGATACAATTAAATCTGCAGGAAAATAGGTATGTACCACTTAGAGAATGCATTTGCATTCAGCCTCCAGCTCAAACGTATCCATCCTTAAAAGTAGACAGATGAGTCAGAACTTTTCATAGCACCAGGGGATTCAAACCTATGTTCCCCACATTCCCAAACTCTTCCATAGTCTGTGTTTGCGTATCAGGAAGTAGGGACAGTTTTGAAGAAAAAAAGGATTGTTGCTGTGTTCCTCCAGGATGTGGAAGTTATCTTCCACCACAGGACTTCCATGCAGATCCCACAACCAGGCAAGGCGTAATCTGTACTGAGGGGCCAAGTCAGGGCTGGATGCTACACTGAAGGGACAGCTGTGGGTCCAGAGGTATGCAAATCTCTTCACTCTCAATGCAGTGACTGAGGAGCCATGAGGCAGCCCTGAAAGTCACTGAATGTAAGGGGAAGTGGTTAGAGAGCTAAAAATAACGTTAGATATTTTTCCAAATTGGGATTTACTGATAACTATGGCACTGGGTTAGCAAATAAGCTATCTCCTATAGCTGTTTCCTTTTCTGTTCAGCCACACATTGAAATTTCAGTTATTCCAGAGCCCATGTAGAATTCTTCGGAAGGGGAGTTCTTTATTTTCTGGGTTCACTTGATTGATATGTCAGGAGGATAAACAGTATCTCAAATGAATTCACGTGTACGTTTGAATCTGCTAGGCAAAAAAAAACCAACAGCAACAAAACAAAACAAGCAAAAAGAAACCTTGTGTTTTTTTGCTTGAATTTGTCCTTTCCTCAGTTTTCTCGTTACATATTTCTCCCTCTGAAAATTGTTAACAACATATTTTACCTAAGTAATATTTCTCTATATATTTGCAAAAAGCTATTCCACTGACTTCTGTAAAATTAGAAAATTACCATAGAAACTGTTCTGTGTTTTAAAAAAGATATCATTACACCAAGGAGAATGTAAAAATAATGTCTGTTTTCCAAAGAGGAAAACAGCTCTAGTCCGTCACTGGTAGTCAAAGGCTCAATGTCTAGATGGAGATCAATGACGAGTGGTGTTCCACAGGAATCAGTGCTGGGGCTGATACTCTTTAATATCTTCATCAATTACATTGACAGTGGGGTTGAGTACATCCTCAGCAAGTTTACTGATGACACCAAGCTGTGGGGTGCTGTCCACATTCTGGAGGGACGGGATGCCATTCAGAGGGACCTAGACAGGCTTGAGCAGTGGCTCGGGTGATCCTCACTAGGCTCAACAAATCCAAATGCACCTGGGTCGAGGCAACCCTCACTACCAGTGCAAGCTGGTGGTTGAAAGGATTGAGTGCAGCCCTGCCAAAAAAGACCTGGGGGTACTGGTGGATGGCAAGCTGGACATGGACCACAATGCACCTTTGTATCCCAGAAAGCCAGCTGTATCCTGGGCTGCATCAAAAGAAGGTCGAGGGAGGTGATCCTACCCCTCTACTCTGCAATGGTGAGGCTTCACCTAGACTACCATGTCCAGATGTGGAGCCCTCAGTACAGGAGAGACATGGACCTGCTGGAACATATCCACACAAATGATCCAAGGGATGGAACACCTCTCTTACAAGGACAGTCTGAAAGACCTGGGGCTGTTCAGCCTGGAGAAGAGAAAGCTGTGAGGTGACCTGATAGCAGCCTTTCAATATCTAAAAGGGAGCTACAGGAAAGAAAAGGACAGATTCTTTAGCAGAGTCTGTGCTATAGACATGGGGAATTGGCTTCAGGCTTACAGAGAGTAGGTTTAGATTGGATATAAGGAAAAATCCTTTTACAGTGAGAGTGATGAGGAACTAGAACAGGTTGCCCAGAGATGTGATTGATACCCCATCCCTTGAGACTTTCAAGGCGAGGCTGGATCAGGCCCTGGGCAACCTGATATAGCTGTGGCGTCCCTGTTCATTGCAGGGGAGTTGCACTAGATGACTTTTAAAGGTCCCTTTCAACTCTAAGGATTCTATGATTCTATCGTCGTTTACTTATATAATTTTGTTTCCCATTAAAAATAAATGTTCTTACTGGTAGTCCTTCTTGGAAGCCTCACTTAGTTTACATAATAGAAAATAACAGCAGCTTCTGACTGTAAACACTGAATTTTAACTAATAGCACTGGGTTTTGATCTGAGTTTTTTTTTTCTTTCTCCCTAGGATGACTGTGCCATCACACTACTTTCTTCATAAAGTTTTTCATTCTCAAAAGATAATGCAGTATTTTGAAAGAGAGCCCATTAAGGTGGAGAAAAAAACTCATAAATATATATCCATGGAAACATTGGGATATTTTTAATATTTAGTTTCTGTTTAGTTCAATAAAAGTTGATGGAATTGAGTTGGAAGTACTCAGAATGTTAGCACAGTTCTTTTTCACTGGCCAGAACCATGTCCTTTGTATTTGACACTCTCAATTATGTCCACTTCAGGGTCTCAAAACCGTCAGTACTCCAGTTTGAGCACTCAGAACACGTAGGTATGTTATACTGATTGTGCACAATGGGAAGCCAGAGTGCATCTGATTTGAAAATATAGCATTTAAAGTCAGGGTGAGCATTTAACATATTAAAACATCATCAGCTCCATGATCTTTTCTGCACTGGTGGCACAACAATTATTTTTGGAGAAACAGCATGAGATGTCATAAACACAGTGTTATGACTTCCCTCAGCTAAAGGAAAAGCTGATTTGTGAAGGTGAAAGCTATTCAAATACTAACATCTTTAATAATAGCAAGGGGAACGAAGAACGTTGCTATCTAAGGAAATTGCTTTTTATATGTTCAGGTTTTTTTTTTCATTTTAGATGCACTCAGTATAAAAGGCTTCTTAAAGAAAATTAAAGGAATTTCTTCCTTTTTTTTTTCTTTTTTTTTCTTTTTTTTTTTTTCCTGTTCAGTTTTAAGGAATTCTTCTTGGTTTTCCTCTTCAAGGAAATTTTAGACAAAATGTGAGGTAACTGTTGTTAAAACCAAAGCCAAAGCCCATAATCAATCATGATATGTAAAACTGATACATTCACTACCCTTGACCACAATTATACACTTTGGTTATTTTCTTTACTTTTTTTAGTTCATTTTGTCAGTTTTTTTTTTTAAGTTCAAGCATCTTAGCTTGTTATTCCAAAATTAATTCCTTCAGCTATTCAATATTTATTATAGTTAGTAAGTAAAGGAAGGCACCAAAAAGAATTAGGCACAGTAATCACTGCAGGCGCAGGACTGGAAGAGAATCTTAGCTGCTCCACTGACTGATGAGGTGCGTACTCCCATGCTTCCCCACACACCACAGGGCTCAGATTAGGGCGATACTAACACCACTACAGCAAGGACAAGATGGGCATTGTCAGCACTAAATAAGGGGAGAGGAGCAACACAGCTGAATAACTGCAATCTGAATTAGGGATAAGCACACATTCATTTTATTATTGTATCTGTTTACGCCGAGTGCTAAAATTTCCTCTCTCTCTTCACTCAGGTGTCAGAAAATTGACAGATTTCTTGAATATCTTTTTGGGAAATAAGTCTTAAAGAGAGATTCATGCAAATGTGTAAAGGGGAGAAGAATTTAGGGACAATAGGGACAATAGGCTAGTATGGCTGAAGCGGTAGAAGTGCTTGCCTTTACATCAAGAAAGAAGAAAACAGGGATGGCATATAGATAAAGATGAGAAGATGGTATGTTTACTTGTTAAAAGATCAGTGTTCATAAGCAACACTTTGAGTTGTAGTGAACTTTGAATGCTGAATGTGATAGGAAAAGTAGTGTGGTACAAATTGAACATATGGAAAAAAAGTCTCAGAGATATGGTTGTAGACTGTGGAATAGCATATCAAACAGACTCAATCTTCCTTCAGTCATTTAAAAGCAGACTAACAAAAACATTATGAATATTATGTATATGTATAATGTGTATGACATTATATTACAATATAAATATATATTATTTAATACAATTGAATATAAAATATAAATAATAATTTCATATAAATTCTGAATGTAAACATATTTTAATATATCTTATAAAATTCCAGAACTGAGCTTATTTATATTCAGTAGTCAAAATGGGAATCTAGACATACCCCTACCTCATTGAAAGCTATTCATCAATGTTCAAAAGGTGTCAGTATTTGAGATTATGGTTCTGAGAAGTGCTGAGCAGGCACCGTATATCAGCTCATTTTGATCAGTGGTTATATTGCCTTCAGTTATAAACTGCAGCAGTTCTTTTTCCAGCTGCAGGAAAGAACTTACCGTGAAGCAGCTGTTATTGTAAGATTTCCATCTGAATCGTTGCTGCTCCCATTTTAGCATGCAGCCTTTGGATAACGTTTAAATAATCAATCTTTTCCCTGCTTATCCATACCAAACCTAATGTGTTGAGATTTGTCCTTCACTGCTGATGTGAATTTGTTTTATTAGTCACATCAGTTAATTTTAATTATCATCATTATTCAGTTATAACCTCATGTCTGACAATAGGAAGGATATCAGTGCCTATTGAACCCCTTATCCGAAAGAAGGAAGGTTACTGAGTGAGATTTATTTCAGAAAGAGGAAAAGAGCAGATGAAAGGCAATATTCAGAGTAGTAACAGATTATTAGCAGTGCACTGCTGTGTAGCTACTACGACAAACATGCATGTGTGGGGCCCAAACTGTGATATTACTTTCCTGTTCATCTTTGTGAATTCCATTAAAAATGTGTATCTTTATCAAACTTTAACAAAGAAGACAGGCTTTTTTTTTTTTTTTTTTTAAGTCTCCTTTCCAGTACTTCTGAAGTTTCTCTCAAAGCACTTGATTAAAAAACATTTACTGAGGACAAGCTTTCTCCATGGGAGCACAATGAAAGAATCGACCAAACCAATTTCACTCTAATTTGAGAATGCAGTGGTAATACCTCTCTGCTGAACCTGATCTGTCTCACCTTGTATCCCACTGTGTTAGGAATGGGGAAAGAATGTGTTTGAGCACATGTCTAAAGGGCTTGAATGGCAGCGGATTGAAACCTATTCTGGTAATGGAGCTTTATAAAAGCCTCCATGGTCTTTGAACGTGGCTCTTTTCCAAAATGGGGGGGCACTGTTCTATCTTGTTTGTCATTTCTGCACACTAAATGAAAAAAGAAATCAGACTCCAAAGTAGATCCTTCCCAGAAAACCTTTGAAAATCAGCAAAGCATACTTACAGGGGACAGCAAGGGAAAAAATTGGAGGCCAAAGGGTTTATTTCAAATATACTGCAGAGCTCCCAGTAGAAGAGAGCAGCTGAACTAGAATGAGGCATGACAGAACAGCCAGTAGGAAGGAGGGTGTTCAAATAATCAGTGTCAGAGGTAAATAAATTACGGTACGTAGGCTTGTAAGAGATGAATTTCTCTTCCAATTTTGAATTACCAGAAAACAAGTTTCCAGAGGATAGTACGTCTTGGTGTACATAAGACACACAAATTTGTGCAGCTGAAAAAGAGTGGAGAACCCACTCTTTTTACGTACATACATGGAGGAGGTTATAAATCTCCTGCCATTTCATTTTTACTTCAGAGTGTTTTTGAGCAGCTAAAAAGGGAAACCATCCAAGGCACTGCACGCTGTGACTGTGGTTTTCACTCTGCTAAGCACTGAAGTTACAGTCCTACTAGCACTAAATCCATTGGAATGAACCGTGTCCTGAGGCTGATCTTCCAGGATACAGACCTTCACCAACTCACCATGCAAAACAAGAGAATCTCAGCATGTCTTTTGTGCCCACGGCTCCCTTTCCTGCTTTACAGATGCTTCCCTGGACTTCAGGAATTTTTCTTTTCAGATATTTTTCTGTTGCAGAGATGGATCAAAAGAGGCTTCTTACAGTATTTTTAGGCAGCAAAGCAAAACAAACTGATGAAGGTAAAGGTCTGGGAAGTGGGAAGCTAGCAACAGACCCGTGCCCTTGTCTAATCAGAACAGAATGCTAAATCCTCAATTGCTTCAGAAGAGGTGGAGCTCATGCAGCAGTCATTCATCTCCAGACTATCTCAACTACTTAAAAGAAGCTTTTCTTCATCCTGTTTTTTTCTTCTTGTTTGTATAAACTAACAAATTCATACGATCAGCTTATACAATCAGCTACCATACTTAGGCACCCTATTAATTGGTAATGACAACTTCAAGGAATAAAATAGGGTAACTTTAGCAAAAATGGAAAAAAAAATCTTTTTTTTTTTGAAAAGTTTAAAGATCTAAAATATTTTAAGAGAAAATTTTGTCTAAAACTTTGCCATCTTTTTTTTTTTTTTTTTTTTAATTATAAAAACCTGAATGCAAAATGAGGGAGTTAATCATTTCATTTTTGGGTCAAAAGCAAAAGAGAATTTATTTTGGCCTTTTCCTTCCCAAAACTAAGAAAAAAATAAATATTCAGAAAACTCTGGTGCAGCTGTAATACGAAACTATCCAGTGCAACAGAAAGCACAGACTGAATGTCCCCTCATATGACAAAAGACAATTATACTTGCTAGCACTAACTTTGCCCTTTATTACAAACGGAGCTGTATAATAATGTAATGTAATACCATATTAACTTTCTTTCTTTCGTCATGTTTGCATTAATTGCTGAGCCCCGAGTATGGTGCCAATTACTGCAAAAATATCTGTGAATTGCTGACTCATAGCTGTGATTCAGGGGAGACCATGCTAATGTTGAATTTATTTGAGAGCAAAAATCAAATAAAGATTGACATTTTGTTCCCCTCTCCCCTTTTTAGGTGCAAGTACGTTAGTACATTATCCACTTTTCATCTGACTCATAAAAATCATGTTTCAAGTCATAATGTTGTACTCTTTGTGACAGAGGCAAGGCTATTTTCTACAGGGCTCTGTGAACAAAATTCCTGCTGCTGC
Source organism: Numida meleagris (assembly GCF_002078875.1). NCBI lineage: Eukaryota > Metazoa > Chordata > Aves > Galliformes > Numididae > Numida > Numida meleagris. The sequence goes on from NC_034410.1 coordinate 103,649,073, forward strand.
ATTTTTGTTACTATTTGGCAGTTCTGACCTTTTTGAACAGTCACTAATTTTCATGAAAATTAGTGGGGATCTGAGCACAATCCCCATTCCTGAAGTTGTGCATGAAATTTTACTACATCACTGACTTAGGAGCCTACAAGCCATTTTCTAGGGCAGTGAAGAAAATACCATTACAGAAGGAGAATAAGAGCAGGATGAAGGGGTAGTAAATAAGGTGAGGAAGGAGTCCGGCACAGAGACAGCACATGAAGTTTCCAGCCCGTATTTTTCTGCTAGCTGTTTCATTATCCTAGCTTAATAGCACTATCTATTCTTGTTCTTGATTTTAATGATGAGGTGGAGATCAGGTGGCTGGAGTCTGAACACTGTGAAGGACATATTGTAGGCTGCCACTTTTCTCCTTTTTTTCCTCTATTTTTGCTTTGTATGTAGCCATTAGAATAAGACAAGTTATTGAAGAAACACACACACAAAGGAAACACAGGGCAGGAATTAAGGTCAGTTATTATCTGCTGCTTGCACAGTCATTTTCACCTTTTCAAAATGAGCCCAAAGTGATGCTAAACCACTATCAGGGCCAAACAGCACCAGTTTGCATCTGCTCTGCACTCACTGCACAAGGTGGAAGGTACTGGAGGATCAGGGCCCTAATCTCTTTATCCTAGTCAATTCTTGATGTGCCTTGGAGAAATTGCCAAGACACGGCCCACTCCTGCTGAGCCCACAGAGGGCTAAGCCACACTGTGAACGAAACATATGGCCCTTCTGACAGCACTTACACTGTAATCAAGTCTCAGCATGACAGAAAGATATCTCTTAGATTCATTTTATATAGGCTTCATTTCGACCACTCCTGTTTGTTACTCTGTCTTTTATAAACTAGGAAGGATTTTCAGTTCAATAAGCAGGATGCACATCCTTACGTGCTATGATCTGAAGCATACTACATTCACAGCAAGGCTGTGCAAGTGTGGCAGAGGAAGTCATCAAGCCTCAGCTTTCTGCAAACACAGTATAATTTGAAAGGGTCTGACAATACCAGCCCTTCTCCATGTTGAGGAGTCCCCAGGTTGCACAGGAAGGACAGCATTGCTTGTGATCATATGAAGGTCACAAAGCATTATACAAAATAACGGTTAAACATGAGCAAGCCAAGTGAAAATCCTTAGGTCAGAGATGTAGTATCTTTCCTGGCTGTTGGAAGAAGAGATATTCAGTGTTTAGCTTTACACACCGATACACTGACCTGATAGCTGACTACCATTGAAAGCTCCCCAAAACTTGTTGGGAGCCTTAAGGACAACTATCCATTAGGAAGGATAAATATATTTTCCTCACTGAGTCACCTTTTGTCACCTGGCCATTAAATTGACCTGCCTCCTTTCCACATGAAGGCTCTAGAATTCATGGGTGTACAACATTTTGACTTGCCTGATGTTTTGGTTGTGGTTGAGTCATAGGTGCCTGCCTGGGGCCCGGCCAGGCTGCTTGGCAGAGAACTGTCGCCATGATGGCGTTGCAGCAGGAAATGCAGCTAATTACTAGCTGTCAAGGGCCACATGCAACCCTTAGGCCATGGGATGTACATGCTTGCTCTAAATGTTGCAGCTCAAGATCAAGGACAGTTTTTGCGATGTTTGCTTTGGAAGACAACCTGAAGCAGAGTGGGATGAAGATCCCAGTTTTCTCCTTAGACTGGAGATAACTATAATGAAACATCAGAGTGGATGTGGGCAAACTATACTTCCAAGGCAGCTGGGTATTCTGTCCAAACTACCACCAGTTTTCTCAGGATGGTGCAACTTTGTACTACCTTTTGTTGTTGGCTGCGATGAAAACCAAAATGCAGCCCATAAGTAGTATTTCCTTCCTAGTTCTATGCAAGTCTGCGCTGGCAGCTTTGTTTTCCAAAGTGCTCCTGAGAATTTCAAAAGCTGAAAGAATTGATGTACTATCCAAACATAATATGCTAATGATAACATGTAAGGAGATAAGGCTATCAAATTAGTAGAATAAACTACCCACTGTGAGATATTTTTATTCATTGATTCAAATTTACAAGGCAATCTGAATAGGAAAATAAAATATTTGTAGGAAAATAAAGGGATCAGAAAGAAAAAACAATACTGAGAAGAAACAAAACAATGGCAGGAATTCAGGGGATAAAACGAAAGAAAAAGATACAGAGGAACAGTCCACGCATTAATGCCATATGTCAGACAAATCTAAATGCAGTCTTACCTGTGTGGAGCTCTTTATCTACAGATTCAAGCCAGACAGAACAAATTACTCAAGTACGAGTATATTTAGAAAAATGTGTAGGTGTCTGAGAAAATAGTTTGGAGCGAGGAGCTCAGAGTGAATTTCTTGTTTCTGTGAGTACTTATACCTACTTTAGAAGGAGTACTTTTGGAGTACTAACCCTAAGTAGGGCCTCACAATAGAGATAGTTCAGTTAGAACATCTTCTGAGCAAAACTTAGTGTCCTGTGATGCAGAAGGTAGATGTGGGATGTTGTGTATGCCAAAGGATGCCTGTTGAAACTTGGTCTTGAGCTAGAAACAGCAGGCGTTGAGAGAGGCCGAGGAGAGATCACAAGAGAGCAAGGAAGATCACAAGAAACTACCCCACATCTTCTGTGGCCACAGGCCATAATGAGTGATCCTTGCACACTGATGACTCACATAAGTGGTGTACATTTTGATCACATTGAGTAGTCATGATGATCTGCATTACTAGTGCTTCTGGACTCAGCTGGTTCCTCTCTTCACTCACATAATATGGCCTTATGCAGAAGGTGAATGTGCAGGACAGAGGCATGATTCCCCTGTAGCTTTTCTATCTATCTAACTTAGCTTTATGGTGACCCTAACAAAGATTACCCTGTCACTCCAGGGGGAAAGAGCAAGTGGATAAAGCTACACTTCTGGGCAAAACTTGAACAGACATTAATCTATATTTTTTGTAGTGATCACAAATGACAGAACTGACCTTTCATGAACTGCAGTTATGGGTAGGTCTGCAGAGCCTAAAATTGGATTGGACAGCATGTCTGCTCAAGCTAATAATTCTGCTGGTACTTGTCAGGGGCATGTCACTCCTGCTCTTGTATACTGTGAACATAAACTTTGGTCTGGGGAAACTTAGTATTCTCAGAGTCAAATTCATCAAGCTTCACCAATGTAAAATGAGCGCTGGTGAATTTTGAGCTGTTAAGTTGTTTTGGGGCAATGCTTTCTGAGTGAAAATGCTGTGATATGGAGTCACCAATAGAGAGAGTTATAAAGCTGAAGACTAACCGCATAGAAGAGTGATCTGAGTCTGTCTCGCTCACTGGCAAATAAATTTACAGCACAGCTTTTATGAACTACAGGCCAAATGAAATGTTTAGGGCTGGTCCAAAAAGCAATACCTTCTATTTTATTATGTTGGCCCACGAGAAGTGGATGTTGGTGGTATGGCAGTAAAGGGTGGATCTTCCTGACAATATTCAGATACATTTTGTTGCTGTGTGACAGATGGCAGCAGAGGGGCAGTCTGACAAAATGGCGTCTGACATGGAAGTGCACATGAAGCAAAGGCATGTAACCGAATTTGTCCGTGTGGAAAAATGGCATCCATTGACATTCATTGACACTAGTGAATGTTGGTGGAGGCCAAATAGTGGATGTGAGTGCAGTGAGGTGGTGGATCACCTCCATTGGTGCAGGTTTTGATGAGTGTTGCATGCAGGCTCTTGCTCATTTCTGACAAGAATGCATAGCTAATGGCGGTAACTGTGCTGAAAAACACTGTTTTGTAGCTGAGAAATTGCTCTATCAAATAGTGTTATTGTGTTCTTTTTATCTGTTGTAGTTTCCATGAAAACAGATAGGAGGCATTACTTTCAGAATGACCTGTATTCCTGTTTGAGGATGTCACTATATCTGCACCTTTGCACAATGTGAAAGAAATTGTAGAAGGAAATGCAGACCACCAGGAAATGCCTGGAAGGAAGTCATTTACAGAATTTCAGATTTTTGTTCAACTGGGTAGTGAGTTTTCACTTGTGAATTATTCCCATTTTCCATGATGAAGCAGCACCCTACAATGGTCTAATACCACAAAGAAAATATGTATCTCAGTGCAGATTTTTCTTCCAGGGATGCAGTCTTTGAAACTACCTTCAGCTTTGTGAGAGTTATACGTGATAGGTTTAAAGAAACTGGAATCCAGTCTTTATTTGAATAATCTCTAGGAGATAAAATAATTCATATTGAAAGCAGCAGCAGACATCATTATGGTTTGTCTGTATTCATTTGCTTGCAGAACAGCATCATCACTCTACAACTATTTTGAAGAAACTTGTTTGGGTTTAGAGAAAACAATCAGGAGCAAGATGTTCAGAGTTTGGATTCCTAGTTCTACCTCAGATTCTTACCTAGAATGTTAAGCCTAAAAATCTTTTGTCTTGATATGGTTAGGAAGTCTTTTTGCTTGTCTCTCATCATTCTATGACAGACAAAAATGTCACAAGTTTTTGCTGATTTATGGAATAACTCTTTCATCCATCAGCAGGATAATTATTTCCATACAGTAGATCTGGATGTCAAAAAGAATCTCATGCTATATAATACAGAAATATCAGGTAAGTCTCAATACCATTGCCATATCTGCTTTTGATAATGTGATGAATTATTTATTTTACTAACATGATCAAACAAATGAAAAACAAACTCAAGATATTTATCTTGTCTAGTTAAAAATGTGGCTTGGTTAACGTTCTCAACACTGCTGCACCTGTTAGTGTTGTGAAAAGTCTCTTCCCCAGGTTGGCATCACTACATTAGCAGATTCCCAATCAAAGATGTAGCTCTGCCAAGGTAAATTTGTTTTTGCTGGCTTTGCTTATAATGTTCAGAAGGCCGGTGGGGAAAAAACAAACAAGCAAGAACTAGCTGCTGGTGGATGCCATATTTTTGCTGCAGCTAGTTGAATGTAGATGAGCTTTTGTAAGATAACTTAGGGAAAAAAAGGGTGAATGACTGTGTTTTCTCTATGAAATAGGAAGTAATGCTCCCATCCATTCTAATTCAGCAGAAAATTTACAGTGCTTCAAGAAAAGAGACAATGAGTTCCATAAAATTGAATTAGTTGAGCAAATTTAGGCCCCAAAAGGCTTCCAGTTATCACATGGAATACTTTTATGTATTACATAATTTAAAATCTCTGTTTTCATTAAACAGTCCTAAAAAATGCTCCCTCAGAAAGACAAGTATCTTTATTCCATTGCTACATATTGCAGAATGACAGATGATAATCAGTTTGACTAAAGATCAGTGTTCTGGAATACTTGATGGCTGCTTCTCTTTTAAATCCTTTTGACTATACTGCTTTTCTCTACTCTCATACGTTGGGTAAGATTTCCATTTGTGAATTTCACTCCTATCCATTCCACTCACAAGTAGAGTTACATCCTTTTAGAAAAGCTATATGGGTCATGCAGACCAAGAGAACCACAGTGAAGAATTGAGTTGCCTGCAGCAGGTAATAAAGTTCTCCTTTCCCTGTCTGTCCTCCATAACTCCATTCAGTAATGAAAGCCCATATTTTTGTCCTTAATTTGTAAAATAATTTATTGTTTGCATGCAAAATTGTGTTGTGCATTGGAGTTAAAAATTCCACTTTTCACTGGATATTTCACCAGCTAATTTTGTCATGGTTTCAATAGCTTGAGATCAGCAAAATCAACTACATTTATTTTTTTTTATTTCTATTACATTTCTACAGGAAAAGAAGTAGAGCATTGCATTAAGTAGGAGTTTTATTTTTGTAACATTTTTTTCCTCTCATTATCAATTCAGTGGTTAAATTTACATGCAGAGGTGTTGATTCTGTGAAATGTAATTCATCTTCCTTGAGTTTAGCTGTCACAAATAAAATAAATGCCCTGGGAATTGTTACTATTTTAGACTGGATGCATACACTTTATGGACTGATGTGCTAATTTTCATTAGTTTGGATGAAAACAGATAACTTGGCTTGTAGCCTCAGTAGTTAAGAGCCAAGTTATTTTAAGACGAAGAGAAGACAAAGTCCACGGCCTCACATTTAGGTAAGCATAGTCATCCTGTGGTGTCATTTTGCTACATGGGTTGAAAGCAGAACGTAATACTGAAATATTTGGGAAGAAAAGTCTGCTTTTAGGTGATTGATCTAATCCTTGTGAAATCCTTATCTGAAGTAGCACTGAGTAAAAATTTTTTGTTTAATTATGAATACTTTCAAGATGAGCAGAAATAAAATATAATGAAGAGTCACTCTAGAAAATGTTCACGAAACAAAAATTTGGGATTGTGAAATAATGGAGAGCAGTTTGAATCACTGATATTTTATTTTGACAATTTCAACCTGTTTCAATTTGATTTCTTAGAAACATTTTACTGTGTCTACCTCAAGTTATATTTTGAACTGAGAAATATTGACCTGAAAATTGGAATAATTTTTTTTAAGAAGAAAACAACGTCATATTTTAGTATATATTTGTCACTAGAAATGATGCTTGATTGGAAGTGACTCTACTCTGTATTTCTTCAGACAAAAAATGTTGCTAAAGATTCCCAGTTTCTTCTATTACGTATTCCTTCTACTATGAACCGTCACTAGGAAGAATGCCCTGTCTGGCTAACTTATAAATATTCTGACAGATTCTTTTAAGTCAAAATCAGCCATGAGGAAGTCTTACTTTTCCTCTTGAGCTGATCTTTATGGTACCATCTGTAAGTGAAGTTAAAAAAATGCAGCAAATAGATAGAGTTCCTTCACTGCTTGGGTGCATTATCCTTTCTGCATCATCTAAAAGTTGTCACTCTGCACTGTCTGACAGCACCATCTGGTTCAGAATACAATATTTCATATATGGCCATTTCTAGAGCTAAATGTGCTTCCACCATATATAACTTGAGTGCTTTTTGCCTCTGTGGTATGTCTTCTGAAATTGCAATGCTGATGCTATATCTTCAAATGATCCAGAAAAGCCAGAATGTTTAAACAGAAGCAATGAATAATTCACATCAGAAACAGAGAAAAGCAAACAAACAAAAGTCAATGGAAATTTCCTCATCTGCTGTGAAAAGCAGAAGGATACACGATATGCACTGCTCTCACTTTCAGAGAGGTTAGAGTAACCTTTGCCAGCTGTGGAGAACTCTCAGGAGCTCTTCTAACAGTAGCAGGTCATTTACAGCATCACTGGCTCCATACCATCCAACCTCCCCTCCTTAATGTGTCAACCAGGAATGATCTATAGAATGTAAAGATCTCATTCTACAGGTACAGTCTCCAGGGAACCATAATCACTAGCTATATGGCAGTAATACTGGTTAGACTTGCAGAGCCTGTTTCATACTGGGCCGATCTTATCTAATTAATTAGGAAAAAATATTTAGTTCTCATAACAGTGTTTCTTCCATTAGCAGGTGGGGAAACTTTACTTTTGAAGATGAAAGGAGAGATTCAGTGGAACACTCAAACTATCTTGCACCACTCTCTGACAAAAAAGCATCCATAAATCTGATTTTATGTGGCGGCTGCAATAAGCTTCTGACTGCTTTGTCTCATTAGAGTTGTGGAAAGAAATTGGAATATGTCCCTAGCCTGGCAAACTAGGCCCTCTACCTGTAAATTATTAAACCTTATGTGTGTCAGGTGTGCTCAGAAAAGAATAAGCCAGAGAATAGAGAGAAATAGAGGTTGCATCACTAGATGCAGAAACGAGAAAAGAGATCAGATGAGAACAATCATATTTTGGTTTGCTTCAGCTTTATTTGCTCATTAAGAAACATGGAACATTGCAACTGCCAATGAAAGGTCATGGCAGTACGGGGAAAAACGGGCTCTGTGTGCACACACCGCTGAGTGAAATGTAGCACTTTACTGACTGGTATGGGCATTGTTTTTGAAGAAATACCTATTGATAGAGAGTCATGCTCAGTCCAAAGACATCATTTTTTCACCATACTGGAAATGAACTAACCAGACAAATTTAATATGACGCAGATTTATGGGAGTAAACCGGTGTTCTGGTCGCAGAGTGGACTGCCCAGCAGCAATGAGTTTTCCAGAGTGCTGCTGTGTCTTAATGTAAAATAACACCTAAGTAAAAAAGGAAAAACACCTAAATAACACCTAATCACCTAAAATAACAAATCCTTGACAAGTGTCATTTGCTAACCTGAGTTGTAAGAGCCTTAGCCCACTCTTGATCTCTTAGGCACATCAAATTGACCCTGGCACCTCCGTGCATCACAGAACACCATGCACAGCTTTCCCTTGGGTTTTACTTGAAACGATTTTAAGCAAAATTCAAAGTCTGACTTGCTCGGACTTTGTGTTACACCTTTGGCTGCATTTTTGCAGGTTAACTGAAAAAATACTTCAGCACATAGCATGTCAGGAGAAAAATAAGAATCAAACAATTAAGCAAAAATAGAGGTAGTTAAATGTAAAATATCGGAATATCTCTAGTTCCTGAGTAAAATGAAACACATACGGCAGGCATCAGTTATAAAATTGGATTAAGTGCATGGAACAATGAAGGACCATGAGTGTGATTGCTTTGTAGTGGAAGTCTGAACAAAGACGTGCTTTTACACTGTCATCCTAAAGGTTCTCCATAACAATGACAGTCATCTGCAAAAATATGAGTCTCTATAGCATAATATCACTGATTTAGCCATTAAATGCCATGGGGAGCAATGCTGACACTCCTAGGATAAGTGGCATTACTGAACATAGATAAAACAGTAAAAATTTCCATTTATCTTCTACCTGGTGTTACTTATCAATCAGTTTCTTTTCTACTTCAAAATCTGGAATAAACGAAGCACAGCTGGAGGATAGAATGTAGGGACTGGCTGTTCTGAAGCTTTGGGCAAGAGGCACGGCAGAGGCAGCTTTCAGCCTCTCTGGAAGGCATTGTTAGCTGGCCTACTTCCTGGCAGAAAACAAAGGGCATTCATACTAGGTACAATTCACCACAATGTGTCAGGTCAAGTCTGAAGCTACACAGTACAACCTGATTTCATTTCCTGCAATTTCACATGCATTTTGTTTACTGAAACAATAAAAACAAGACAAACTTCCACCATTATAACATTTTCACTGACACAACAAATGCAGAAGTATGCCTTTAATATACCAGCGTGCAATGATTTGTAACAGTACGTGAGCACACGGACGGTGACTGACCAGTGGCAGAGTGAGCTCTAGCAGCATGATTCATTCCAGACATTAAATCCTTATAGCTCTCCTGCGTCCTCAGTTCAAAACCCCATGCTTTCCACATTGCTCACTAGACCCCGGGAATAACATGATCATTTTGGATGTTCAGTATTGCCTGCGGGCAAGAACTTGTCCCGTCATAGCAGAAACAAAAGTAGCACAGCAGGACCTTCACTATTAGGGACAGTGGCAGTAATTGTCTTCTCAAAACAACAGCTCTCTTATGTGTGAGCTTAGGTGTGGATATTTCATTTCTATAAATGTCATTCTCAACTGTCTCTGTATCAACCTAGATACATAATGAGCATAATCATTCCTGGCAAATAACGAGAAGTAAAGTTCCAGAAAAATATTCACAGTTTGGAAATGTTTTACATGTTAGTGTGAATAATAGGGAATAAGAAAATGAAACCATACTGATATTTCCCAGGTTAACCTTTTGATTACTGAAGCAGCTCCTCTAACAAGTGTATAATTAGGAGGGACACTTTGTGTGTTAGGACAACCCCTGCTGCTCGGGCAAAGATTTGAGACTCTTTGGCAGTACTATTCTTCCTATCCCCCTCCCATTATTATCCCCTCCAAACTTTTTTGCTTACCGAGACAAATATGCCAGTCAAAATAAAGATGTTTTAATGGGCCAGAATGTGACTGAACATGAAGCCTGATAAAATATATCAATGCAGCGATAACTATTCTTAAAACATACATTTCTTTACAGTCAGAACCATGTCTATCAGAGATGTAACAACCAAAGCAATTTGTCAACAAATTAAATGTACACTGTTGACATCTGGCTTCCAGAAACTGGATATTTTATAAAAATAGAGATAGATAAATTAGGTAGATTAAATAGATAGATGTAGGATGCTTGGGCTGAATAGCCATGAACCCTAAAGGGATTTATCTTATAAACTCTTGTGTTGTAGATTACTTTGTACTCATGGCTTATTGCTATCAAGGCTTTAAATCATAGAATTATTGGCTTGCATGAAAGATGACACATGAATCATTCTGTACTATAAAGAAAAACAGGATAACTGTTTGTTCATTTTTTAATTTGTTGTATGAGGAAAAATCCTTCATCTTCTGATTTTGATTCAGTAATGAATTGCAAAATGGCAAAGAGGTAAAAAGATCTTTAGTCTTTGGCATTAAATAGGCTTTAAGGTCTTCCTGATGAACAATTAGTACCCGCAGGCTACAAGCTGCCTCAGTGGGATTCTGGTGCACTCATTTGCTATACTACACTCAAGCAGAGTAATGCTTGCATTGCTTAAATACAGCGAATGCTCAGCAGGCATTGGGAAGCGCTGATCTGAGCCCAGTCTTAGAAAAACAGAATATTATAGGAGTCAGGTTAGAAATCGAAGTATTATTTATTGCAGTAGCCCATGTGCTGTTTGAAGATATTACTTTTGTGAATTCAGAAATGCTGGAGTTCTAAACCAAAGACGAGTAGGGAAAAGGACAGTTTTGGAGCAGTAATAACAAAGCACAGATGTGAATTCCTCAAAGGCAATGCTTCAGAATGTTTGTTTAATGCTGAAGAATATTTGATGTTCATTTCTCCCTCATTCTGCCTGTTGTACACTTAGGTCTTGAAGGTTTTGGCCCTGTGTGCTATATATATTGTGACAGGGTGTTGTGAGACTTTGGTGACGCAGAATGTATTGCTGAGGACCTGTGTGAGTGAGGACTGGTTTGCCTGTGAGGACAGAAGGAGGATGTACGATGCCCCCACGTTATGCCTCCCAGCTCTCTACTCCTGTGCTCTGTATCTAAACCTTGTTGAATCTGCCAGCTTGTCACGTACACACAGCTCCTGCACCTTCCACTGTAATGCAGACAAGTTTTGCTCTGAACCTGTGTTTACAACCTAACCACCTCAGGTGTGTTGCTGCTGATTGCGTTTTGTACTTACCCAGACAGAAACAATGCTCAAGGAAGTGTCTCATCTGTGAGATGCAGTGATTCACCCAGTTCAGTGCTTATGCAGGCCTCAGATAACACTTTACATTAAAACCCCTCTCTGTTGTACAGTCATAATTAGCTGAAACAGCTAGGAAACAATATGCTGATAGTATTTAGCCTACTATTTAGAATCTAAAAGACTGCCCTGTAAAATTATTCTTATTATTTAGCTAATATTTGCAAGCAAGTTCATCTCTTTCCTTGAAAGACACTTTAGTCATCCTTTCTTCCATTATTCTCAGATGAAAAACATGATGAAATCATAAATAATTAATTGCTTACATTAAACTTATTAAATGTTGTTTCTGTCCAAATTATGTATCCGTACCTAAACTCCATATACGGGATCCTAATTTTCAGAATAAGCTTTTAGTGTGTGCATCTGCATTATTTACATTGATATGTTTTTATAGTTTAATTCTTTCTTTGATAAAGTCTCTTAAGGAACTATCCCATAAAGTTGACAATACATAATTAATACAGTGAGCTATCACTCATTAATGAAAGCTTGACATGGAATGTGGAAGACATATATACGGAAAAAATACACTAAAATTACTGTCCAGATGAAAACAAAAACCAAAACATCTTACTGGAGCTGCTTTGGAAATCTAGGAAATAGAACTAGTTACATGAAATGCACTTGTCAAGGCTACTGAGGCTGACTTCAGCATTCACTAAAATATCACTGTGTAGCTTTACATCTTGTCCAAAGGACAATAATCTAACTTCTGATCTCTTTTATCCCCATCCTAGCATGGAGTTAAGTTATCTAAATGTGGTAATGATGTTGCTAAAGGCAGTTTCCATAAGCTTTGAGAGTATCCAGTTATTGTTTTGGTTATGATCTTAAGTAGCTACGATAAGTGAACTGAAATATAACATCTTCAAGATTCGGTGAGATTAGATATAATTAAAAAATACTGTTAACATTGGAGATGGGAGACATGAATACCAGGTTTTCAGTGCTGTAAACTTCAGCTAATTCACTGAAACTGATGGAACTGATTTTGCTTTTCTCTCTTAATCAAGTCCACTACCAGTATATGCACAGTCAGTCTGTATGACCTCCCACTTTTTACCTAAGGAGATTAGTCAGAGTATGCAGTAGAGTAACCTCTTACATGTACATAGGTTAGAAATGTGTTACTACTGTAGGAACACATTTTTAACAGTTCTCTTATATTTCTCCCCAACTTTAAAAGCATAAAAAAAGGGTCACATAACACATCACATATTTTCTCTGTTCAGTTATCAAGATCTTGATATATTACCTACAGGTATTTTTTCAAATTTATTTTGAAGATGACATTGAAATTCACCGCTGTTTCAAAAGGAACATAAAATCCACTGAAAGGACAGGTTTACAGAATTTTAAAGCAAATTTCAAATGCTCAGCCTGTCATCATACCATCCGTTGCAATGAGTATAAATAACTTCCCTTTAATATATGAAGAATTGGGAGGGGAAAAGAAAGAGATATTTGCATGGCAAGAAAACTCCAGGTGCTCCTAGAGTTATGTGGGACATTTTCCAGTTGACAATATGGAAATTCTGTCACTCAGGCCAGAAAGCTTGTTGCTATGGGGATACAATAGCAGCATCATTTGACAACTTGGCATTTGTTAGAATTGGCAGAAAGAAACTTTGGGAGAGGGGCTGTTGAAGGATTTCAGGTGGGTGTGTACTAGGGACAGAGGGATGGTTGGGAGAAAAAAAACCACCGAGAAATTCCTTCAACCTTACAATCTCACCTTCACATATGTCCTTTTAAAAATTATTTATTTTTTTGGTGCAGTATACCTCCTTAGAAGAACAACAAGTTTTGAATCAAGAATGAAAGGAAGGCTTGTGTTCAGATACCAGCTAACAATGCATCTGTTCTAGGACACATATATATTGAACAGTAAAAAAATTATGCAAGAACTGGCAAAGAGGTAAAGGTGCAGCAAAAGCCAGCATAATTTTTGGTTGTTTCCTCTGAGTAGTCATGTCATAAACCAAGAACGAAGTCCCTCTGTATCTCAGATGAGATAATAGTTGGAGTATTATACTAGCTGCAGCTCAGTACATAGAAAGAGATTAATTGGGGAGAATTTAAAAACTGGTAGTAGTAATTACCAATAACTGATTTATAAAGATGGAAGGACTAACACTGTTTGACTCAGCTGAATGTCAGATAAGATATGTGTCACCAGTTTGCTAATACTTCAGGAGTCTGAACATCAAAGCAGTTAAGGAAATACTTAGTCAAGTATTAGAAGAAATTGAGATGGAGCTGAGGAAAATAAAGTCTAAATCAAATGTAAGGGAAAGAATCCTACTGCTGAGTCCGTAATGCCACAGAATGATCACAGTGACTGAGAAAGAGTATTCTTCACTTGGAGAGTCCCAGGTGACATTGGACAACACATGGAAAAATGTACATTCAGTATAAATTGTGCACTGCGTGGCAGCTAAGAAATGTATCAGTCTTTATATTTTGAACTGTGGGATGACTGAATAAAATCTGGTGACTGTATTGGAGTGCCTATCTAGCTGAAACAAACACAGGCGACAAGAATTGAAAAATGAATCTGTAGCAGCGAATGAAGAATCGAGAATGTGCTGTATTTGAGTAATGCACATTTACCAGCAAAAACCTCCAGGTTCCAGTGCTGCAGAAGAGTGGAGAGTGAGAAATGGTGTCCCATCTCAGTCATAGGTGAAATACTGAATTTTCATGAACTGCAATGTGGTCTACATATATCAATGGGTCTGGTGTTATATTATATTATATTATTGGGGGTATTTGGGAATGCTTTTCATTCCTTTGTATTTTCCCAGGGGAATTCTAACTTTCTTTTCTCTGCCAGAAGAAAGAAAAAGGTGTATGTTTTCTATGTTGTTATGGTGCAAACAATATATTAGCTGTGATCATGTTTTTTAGTCTTTGTTCCTGCAGGCAAACTGCCTCTGTTTCCCTTCTGATCTCTCATGATCATGTCACCCAGATTTTTTCCTTTCCCTGTGCAAATCAAAATCAATTAAAAGTATCCCCACAGGACTTAGTTTTCAGAGAACATACAGATCCACACCTCTAATTGAAGTCAATGATAGCTGCAGGCATGTGGTGTCTCTGGAACTGAGGCTCTATACAGCTAAGTAAGGAAAAACATATGGATTTTGTAGGTAATATACCACCGGAGAAATCTCTAAATAGACTCTGAAATAATGAAGCTACATGTTTTATGCTATAGTCCAACTTGCAATCACCAGGCCATCTCACCACAGGGGAAAAATGGATACTGAGAGTTATTGAACATTGCCAATTTTTGCTGTGGATCAGCTTGAAGTTATTTAGCACAGATGTTTCTGTAATTGTGACACACTGGGAAAATCCACATGCTCAATAGCCCTCAAACTTGCACTTCCATCTGTGCAGTGTGATGGTCTACAGCTACAGCACACGACTGCAAAATAAAACGCACATGAATAGTGTCTGGTTTAAGATCCACTGCAAGGTTTTTCCTAGCACCATCTGCACTTTTATTTACCTGTACCCCAAGATTCTATGTTTAGATATAGTACAATTATAAGACTGTCATTTATGCCTAGTGAAAATAATAGTGTGTTAAAAAATGTACAAAATTTGACAGTATGGTTAGAGAACTCTCATGATGTGAAATGTCTGACAGAAATCTAACAGTATACTGTTAAAACCATCAGTCTTTCTATTTATATTGCTCAAAGCTAGGTCATCTTTGAGCCATTTTAGTTGCAACTGAAATATAGGTTTCCTATGATTTTGTTAGAAAAATAACATGATTTGACTCACAGTGGTGAAAACCTGGATTCTGGAAAATATTTCCTCATCCTGCTATCTTCATAGCATTTGATCATATTCCAAACAGTACTGGAAACAAAATTGCCAACAACATTTTGAAATCAAAACACTGTGTACCAATCCAGAAAATTAGAGAGAAGATTTCCACCATCTTTGAAAGTTAAAGAGGCTTGATTGTTAATTATTTGTAACTTATTTGTTCACTGTGGGTTCAGGCTAAAAGGAAAAATGGGACAGACTTTCAGAATTTTGGCATGTGCAGCCCAAGAGGACAGAACTTGGTGGGGTTATTATCCATATAGGGTAGAATCTCTGTTGTCACACTATTTCCATCTGTTGCTGTGGGTCTCATTGTCTATCCCTCAATAGCTAGAATGAAAGTGAAGATGTTACCCCAGCTCTTGACTTTACAGGTACATGGATGGGTGTCATGGTTTTATGATTTTCGGTTATTGGTGTTCCACATCATAACATCATGTCGTGTATGTACCTGGTTCTCAGAAGAGAAGGACTACTACATTCCTCAGGGTACTTTGCTCCTCTGTTACCATTTCCGGTCAGAGGGAAAGATAAAAACTCGCACATCACAAGACCTTGTTCTCTTTCCGCCTGTCTCTCATCCTGGGAGCATCTTGCTCCCCAGCTGTCTTATCGTCGATATTAGAGTAAGGACTACCTTGATTTTTGGACATTCTCTCTCATTGTATTGGATTTATTAGCTTAAATTGTAATTGTATTATAGTGTGCTATTTTGTATTCTGATATCTTATTTAGTAAATTAGTTTGTTTCTCCTCAGATTGTTGCCGCTGTTTTTGCTCTCAGGCCCATCTCCTTACCCTTTTTTTCCCTCTTCCCTTTCCCAGGGCGTGGGTCCGGGGGTCCCCTGTCCCATTCATCACGGAACCGGGCCAAACGCCTATAAACCATTGACAATGGGCTTGTAATTTAGCCTTTTTTCTCCAGTGAACTGCTTTTTCTGTTTTGCTACCCTTCCTTGCAGTCTTTCCATTGTTTTCTTCAGTAGCCTGGTTGCACTGAGAAGTAAACAGCACCTACTAGTGGACACTGTAAAAAGTTTTCCACCATACAGCAATGTTAAAATAATTGAAGAGAATTGATGGGTTCTCACGTTATAAAGAACATTCTGTCTTTGAGAGATTAAGGGAAATTTTCTCATGTCTAAAACAGATAAAAACCTTGTACAATTGTTTCGAACAGTCATTGAATTTTGCCTTATAGAAACCAAGATTATAAAGTAGCAGGCTATAATTTGCCTGCAATACAAAAGACATTATTTTATCTTTTGGTAGAAATGCCATAGGATCTAGAATCCTCAGAATCTATTTTACCTCTTCCTTCCTGCCCTTCCAGATGGATGCTTTGGAAGCTGAAATCCATCACAATCCTAGAGAAAAAGCAAATTGTTCATCACTGTTGCAAAACTGGAACATTTCTGGGATGAGTTTTGTCCATCTCCTGAATTAATGTTTTGTTGTTGTTGTGGATATCACACACTGTTTATAAGATGTTTGACCTGTAGGTAGATACATGGGATGTAGTTACCCAGAAATACTGCATACCCACTGCTATATTTACACAGTGTTTTCTCTCTCTCAAAAAGAGAGAAAAAGACTTGTGTTGTAACACATAATAATAAAACACACCTTCTTTGTCTGTGAGTATAATTTTCTACCTAAAGTGTATCATTAATATCTAACATGCAGGTATCTTGAAGAATCTCCTGCCCCAGCAATGACTAGATTTTTTTTTACACAAAACCTAAAACTTTCACAAAATCTGTGAGGATGAAGACTGTCATATTCTCAGTTTTCATTTCATTTTCCTTATGATATTTTCAAGGTTGAATCAAAGTTAAACCATGGTGCTAGACCCCCTTTTTCCTCTTTCCTTACTTAATTTTTATATACTTTTTTTTTTCCCCTGTTCTTTTTTTTTTTTTCTTTTGCCTTTTGGGAATGACTTCGGGGAGCCCTTAACAATGTGTGTCAAAATGTAAGGTCTGGACTGCATTGTGAACTGTTTCTCTGCTGACTCATCTGCCACAGCTAATCAAGACTTTTTGGTCTACATACTGCAACATTTTAAACCTGTTAGCAGTAAAGAAATGCTCTTTGCTCAAAAGCTTTTAAATTATAGCACATGGTGGGTGGCTGATAAGATTTTTTTTTTTTTTTTTAATGGAAACTCTTTTCTTGTTATTACTATCTGGTCTCCTGTTCTATTTATCAAGTCACAAGGTTGCTGGTGTCTATTAACATTTTTCTGAGCTGGGGAAATTGTTTCCTGTTTAGACAATCTCACATATTTTCAAGCTGATTTCAGCCGTGTGTGTTATAGACAGACAAGCCTAAGTTACTCTTTTCTTGTCCCACCACCACATAAGAAGGGGAGCACAGATCCTGTCTATGTGCTTTGGGAATAAAGTTGAGGACAGGAAAGCTTTTTCTGGTTTTGTTCGGTGTAACACATTGAGTTCAGTATAGCTTCTCAGCTCTTCTCACAACAGAACACAACTCTGAGGATTCTTCTAGATTTTATTCTCTCCTTTTCACCTGTTCTGAGATGTCTGTATCGTCGTCTTCTGTATGAAGATGTTGATAACCCTTGTCCACTGCAGCAATTTACGGGTTCCATAAGGAACCTACATAACTTGGACTCACTAATTTCCTTTAGAATTTTGGTGGCTGGGGAGAATGACAGCTTACAAAGGAAGAATTTTTGCAGCTTGTTGAACAGTGCAATTTCTGTACATTGTTTCCGAAGCAGTGCTCAAGTTCTTTATTTTTATTATTGAGATATTATGTATTTTTGGTTCATCTCTCTGCTCCACAGTCCAATTTTCTTCAGTGACTGGAAATCATGAGATCTAGGAGGAAAAAAATACTTGAAGAAATTATTTAATCCCTTTTGTTTGTTTAACTACTATTTAAAGCAAATGCCATCCCTTGGACTTTTCTTCTCTGAATTATACAAACTCATTTCCTTCAGTCTTTCCTCATAGGCCGTTTTTTAAAAAACCTCTGATCTTTTTTTTGCCTTTTTTTCTAGACTGTCTATGTTGATCTATGAGTTTAATGAAGTGTAGTCCCTAGGATTAGACACAATATTCCATTTAAGGCTGTAGTGTTGAACAAAGCATTGAATAGAGCAGAAGGATTACTTCACATTTCCTTTCAGTCATACTTTTTCTTATACATCCTGCTCTATGTATGCTGTGGTTTTTGCCTTATTTACATCAATATAATACTGTTGACTCATCTTTTTTTTTTATAATCTCTTTGTAGGCATTTATTCCTCATACTGTATTTATGTAGTTAATCCAGCATAAATATAGCATCTTGCATTTCCTGCTGAATGTTTTCATATTTTCTGTGTATATCTGTGTTTTGTAAATGTCATCTTGAATTCCATCCCTTTCTTTTGACATTTATTCAGTCCTTTCCAGTAAATGGTACCTTTTTTTTTTTTAAATAATGCTGCTCCCTGTTCCTTTTAGGTCATTAATGAACATATTGAAGAGTACAAAATCCAGAAGAGAAACACCATCAGAATTTATCCTTCTGTGCAAGTATTAGACAAATATAGGCAAAATAGAGATTTATGCAATCATCAACACATGAAGTTTAACAAGAACAATCTGGGAAGGGGGAACCCTGGCTATACATACAGACTGCGGGATGAGATGCTGGAAAGCAGCCCTTCTGAAGGAGATTTGGGGGGCCTTAAAGGAGAGCAAGTTGAATATGAGTCAACAGTATGCCCGTGCAGCCAGGAAGGCCAACCAAATCCTGGGATGCATGAGGCATAGCATTGTCACATGGTCAAGGGAAGGGACTGTCCCACTCTACACTGCAATGGTGCAGCCTCACCTCAACCGACGTGTGCAGCTTTGGGTGCCACAGCACAAAAAGGACAAAAAACTATTTGAGAGTGACCAAAGGAGAGCTACAGAGATGGTGAAAGGTCTGGAGGGCAAGATGTATGAGGAGCAACGGAGATCCCTGGGTTTGTTCAGCCCAGAGCAGAGAAGGCTGAGGGGAGGCCTCATGGTGGCCTACAGCTCCTCACAAGGGGAGTGTTGGGGCAGCGGTGAGCTCTTCTCTCTGGTGACAGTGATGGGACCCAAGGGAATGGCATGGAGCTGCATCAGGGGAGGGTCAGGCTGGGGATAAGGAAAAGTTTCTTTGCCAGAAGGTGGTGGGCATGGAACAGGCTTCTAAGGGAAGTGGTCACAGACCCAAGTTGCCAAAGCTCAAAGGGTGTTTGGACAACACTCTTAGACATATGATCTGATTTTTGGGTGGAGCCAGGAGTTGCACTCTATTACCCTTATGGGCTCCTTTCAACTTGCGATATTCTATGGTTCTACAATTTCTGATGAAGAAGAAAATAAAATGTACATGTAAAGGTTGGCTAATTTGATTTTACTAGCAGTTAATTTTTTTTTGTTAAAATTTGAGTTCAAAACAATGACAATAAATAATACTTCAAAAGGGAACTTTCATTTGTGTAATGATTAGTTTTCTCATGTTTCTCTGCCTATATATGCCTTTTTAGACTTGCCACATATTTCACCTATGACCTCAAAAATCCTACCATTCAAATTGCTTTGAAATATATACAATAATATGAAGTATTTTGGCAACAATAATCTCTTACTAAAAACAAACAAAAGCAAATAATTTTTTTAAAAAGGTGCCTATCAGCTCTAATATATGTAGCTTTTAAACTAACTACCAGGAAGTGCAATGTCACCTGACAAAGTGAGATGAAATTGGAAAGATGAAGAAATGGATTGATTTCAAGAAAATCTTTCTAACAATAAAACCTGTAGGATTGAGTTTTCAAGGGAAAATGTGGAAACTTGAAGGCTTAGGATTTTTCAGACTTAAGTGGGCAAGTACCCCACAGGGATCAGCTCTGCCCTGACATGCAAATGAGCCCTGCTTAGGTCACCCATAGAATTAATGCAAGCACTTCACAAGTCTATAACTGCTAGGACTGAGGAGCACAGAATCCCCATTAGGCACTGCAAAGGAGGAAAGGGATTCAATTCTCCTGTGCTCACTCCTTCTCTATGCCTGAAATTATCTATAAGACTTAATACGCAGTTTCTTCAGTTTTTCTTACTGGTATCCCAATGTTGAGCATTTAAAGTAATTTTTGTTTTAATAGTCTAGTTCTTATTAAATTATTTTTAGAAAAAAAGTCTCACACAGAGAGAAAAACCTTCACTAAATATGTTTAAAATAAAATAATTCCTGTTTTTAAAAAACAGTAACGAATACCATGCCAGTGGCTGTAGTTTGAAGAATCTGCTTTGTGAACTTGTGAAGGAATAGAAAGCAAATAGGATTTTTTTCATAAATATCTATTTCTAGATGTTTTCAATGTTTCTCTTTATTTACTCCGTGCAACCAACTACCTTGTTATTCCTGCTCTTTATATGCTATTTTATATAGGTAGTAATAAAATGCAAGAGAGAGAACAGACCACATGTGACAGATGGTAAGGGTACACTTAATGAGCTATTGGGAAAAGTATTACAGAAATGAGGACTATTACACATAAAGTGAAAAGTAGTACATTACACATAGGAGGACAACGTTTCTACGAACTGAGAAAGTGTGAATTTAGCCTTGCTCCAGATTAACTGTAGTCCAAAGTCACTAATGTGACTGTTTTCTAGAGACTTAGGGATCTGCAGTTGGGGACTGGGAAGAAGGTGATGAACTATGAGAAATACATGCCATTGGCCTATTTCCCAGCTCTTTCCCTCCCTAGCTGCAGTAAAGCTGGCAGTCAGATATATCCATCAGTTTTGGCACAGTTTCTCCTCAAACTTCAGAAATCATCCTTATGGAGAAAGATTGTGATCCTTGCCAGCTGGAGGCAGCTATTTTTGGTCACATTGCAGTTGCTGGGAACCCACACAGAGATGGTTTCCTCTGCTGGATGGATGTCTACTCCTGATTATGGACAGCAAGGAGAAATCCCTCACTTTTTCCAGTCACTTCTTTTCTGCTTGGTTAGTCTGACTGAATGGCGTCTGTCATGGTACTGTGTTATTTTGTAAGGATAACTCAGCACTGATTTTGACTTTGTAGTTAAATTTGATTTGGATGAAAGAAAAGATGGGAATACAATCAGGAAAACTAAGGGAAGTTTTTACCATAAGAAATTAATATATAGGTTCTTTTGTTCATATTTGGTTTGCCTGACGTACACAGTAAGTAAATTCCAGTGAAAGTGCACTTGGATTAATTCATGACAATTTTGTTTAACATACAATTTTGGAAGTTTTAAGTGTAATTCATACAACTGGATCCACATTAGTTCTTCTTGACCTTCGTCTGTTTAATTGATATGCTTGTCAGAAAAGAGATTGTATTTTACTAAGTGTTTGTACATAATATGACAGAGTGGGCGTCTGATCTCAAGTTGGACCCTAGACACTACTGCAACTCAAATAACAAAGAGTTTTTTTTCTATTAGAGAACTTATATATATTTATATATCAGGATTTGTCTCCTGCTTTTTATTCTTCCCTTCAGAAGTTTAGAGTGTTCTTTGCTAGTAGCTCAAGTACTAAATATTTAGCTTCAATTCATATGAAAGTCACTTTGATCTTCGTGTAAATAAACAGGCTCTCTTTCTCCCATAGGACTCTTTCTTGAAAATGATTTCTTTCATCAAGTAGTTTGTCGCATCTCTGTGAACATCAATACTGTTTCCTTCAGAACTTCAAACAAACATTTCCTGCACGTTTACAGGAAACATATTAAACACTATAAATGGCAACCTGACTTGCACCTGATTCAACAGTTAGAGAGACTTGGGCAATCGAGTGACTCAGCCTCCTCCTGTCATCCTGGCAGATATGAAACTTCTATAATATTAACAATTGCACATACACCTATATATATGCATATATATTTACACACACACATAAATATTTACATATATGACTATATGTATTTAAACACATTTACAGACATTTATGCCACCGGAGTGTTTCAGTACTGATGATATAAACTTTGTAATTATATTTTGCATGTAGTTAGTGACGCTTGTCCTGAAAAATCCCAAAGCATTACGCCAATGGCTCTGCTAAGATTGTCATTCAAGGGCAGATCCCTTAAGAAGAGAAAGGTAATCAAACAGAAATTTAACAGACTGAGGAAAGGGGGAGGACAGAAAACCTATCAAGATGGAAGTTTGCCCTTTAGAAAATTTCAGCAGTTTCCAGACAGACTGTAAACTTTGAGGCCTCATCTAAAAGAAGACCAAACAACTTAATTAATCCTGCTTTCCCTCCACGCAAACTCACAAAACAACCAACCTCAAATGCTGTGTGGAACACATTTTGCCACCCATCTTATAGATGAAATCTTGTTATATTTTTGGGTGATTTTACTCATGAAATCTGTAAGTTTCCTAAAGTTTGTTACTTTCACACAAGATTTTCATCAATATTATTCCATTGTAATGTGCTCTACTGCTTACTGTATTATATATGAAACTATGTGACCAGAATCTGATGTGTGGTATTTAAAATGTGATGGATTGGGCAGAAAGCCACAGAGGAGTCTATCTCTAGAAGACATCATTTCAAAATGTGATTACTTTTCTGCAAAAGTACTAATTTGTTGAGAATCCCAGAAAGAACTAATGGTTCAAATGAGTGATTCTTTTTCCTAGCCAGCTTCTTGGCACTAATTTGTATGGCTGTCCTCCTCACCTTGTATCAACTCTGCAAATTTCAACTTACTATGAGGCCACTTCAGAAGTTTTCTGTAGACTGCCTGCTTTCTTGGAGAAAAAGCCAGCCATCTGGGAAGCCACTTTTCGTAACTCTACTGGCCTTTAGTGCCTTTTTTTGCACTTAGAAAGCTTTGAAATAATTTTAATTGAATCAAACTCATGAAATATAATATTTTGGAAACACTGCAACATAATCACATCTCTCCGTGATATTTACATTCTAACATGATCATTCTCTCCAGTGTCTTGCTTTGGAGTTCCATTTTTACAATGTTTTTCATGCCTGCAATTCTGTGCTTTGCAATCAGTCAAGGCTATATAATTCTAGTTTGGTTAAGAGATAAGAATATTGAACAGCTAAGCTTTATTATCTTTCGGTGAAGGAACTCTTTATTCTTCCTTTCTTAAGACTCAGTTAATATTCCAAATAAATACACGGCTTCCAAATAAGTACACAATTGGCCTTTAGTTAATCTTTAACCAAAGAGATTAAGGAAATTCAAATCTGTTTGACCCTTCAGTGCCTCTGAATCCACAAACAGTTTTGGTGCCTTCCAGTTTTTCTTTCCAAGAATCAGCTCTTCATTTGTCACTGTCCAAAAGGGAACATTCTCTCATTCCTGAATGAGCAGACTCAGAATAAGCATGGTTTTATACAACTGTGCACTTAACTGGCACAACATATATAAACTTTCTGTCTTTTTGTGCCTAGATATGTCATGGCTACTATTAACTCTCAGTGTAAAGACTGTCCAGTTTGATTTTGCTATTCAAGCGCTGTATATTACGCAGCCAATGAACCACTAATGGGTGGTTTTAATAGTCTAGGGTATTTAAAACCCTAAATAATGGAGTCCATCCTCAATAGACTGGAATGCAATGGAAGCATAACCAATTTTGGCTTTTGCACATCAATCCAGGATAAGGCTTACAAAAAACTAAATGTGCATGGGAAAGAGATGCTTCAGGGTGCTAGCTGTGCTCCTGGGCAGAATACTGTAGAAACTATTATCATTTTTTTTTATAATTCTTGCTTTTGAAACAGACATTTGCATTTGTTGTTGTGTGGATCACTGCAGCATTGGGGTAGGTGTGAGTTATAAGCAAGACTGCTGAAGGAGCAGAGTAAGGCACGGTAGCTGAAATGCATTGGTATGTAAACACATTTGTAAAAATTCAAAAACTTCATAGCATGTCTTATAAAGAGCTGATCTGAATTTTGTAACCATTGTCTCACTGAAGCATTTGGAATGTAGGCTTTGGTTTTATTTTCCACTCTTATGAATCAATTCTTGAGTTTTGTCAGGATCAGGATGCATATCTGCAGAAGACCTTGGGCTGATCCAGATAGTAATCCCTATATTCAGACAGCAGTGCACTTTAGGTACTTAATGGCCTCCTGGAGTCTAATTGAATCGTTTTGATGAAAGAAAAAAAAAGAACGACCTTACTTTCCAAAGTTAGGAAAGTGTGCTATTGAAACTAAGTATCTGTTAACTTACCAGTTCACAACATCTCACTTTAGAACCGATCTTTTATTATGACCTTGACATACTGATGTACTCTACATTAATATGAGCATTTTGGTGTTATTTCACTTTCTCTGTGATTAACTTTTTTTAAAAAAATTATGTTTTATATTTGCTCATGTTGAAGTCTGTAGCTAAAAACTCATATAACTAGTTTTGGATTTGTCAAATTTCAGAAAAAATTTTGCAAATATCTTGAACGCAGAAGTACCTGTTGAAAATGAATAGTGTTTATTTAATTTATTTTTAAAAAATCTAAAACTGGCAAAGCTTATTGAGTTTTTTCCTTACTCTTTCATATTTACACTGTTCTCCTTTTTCTCAGCTTTCTCTGATCTGCTTCTGCTGCTTTGTGAGTATGAACATTGTTTCATTGAGACAATCAATGAAAATATACTTTTAGGGAGGAGGGAAAGACTAGTCTGCTTTATTTTTTGAACTCTTCTTTGTAAACCAGTTGCTGTTAGGTAGCAAATCTCCAGTTAACCTGGTTTCTCATGCCACTTAACCCACACCAATTACACTGATGGGCCAGTGCTGTCCCTAGGATAACTCTATTAAGAGCAGTTGGATTACACAGCAGTTGGATTAAATTGTGGTGGATTAATTTATGGCAGATGAAATAATTCCTTGGTACAGTTCTGAAAATAAGAAACTCTCTCCACATACTGGTTTCAGGGGGTCCAAAACAGCAACAATTTTGAAAATACATAGTGGAAGAAGGAAGGAGCTGTTTCCTTCATTCTCCTTCATGCCTGCTGTGCCCTCCCTCCTCCTTCTCTCCTGCTGCTCTCAGTGCAAAGAAGTAACTGGGTCAAGCTAGTGGGTCACTGACAATACAGTACACACCTCACCATGTGATGTTGTGAGCCATACAGGATTACATGCTTAAATTTCTCAAAGCCTATTTTATAGGGCCTAATAAAAATCTTCTCTTGATGAAATAATAGAGAGAGGCAGATGGTAAAAATGTGTACATTTCAAAGGTGAAGATACTTTTTAGCATACAGATGTAAACTAAACATTTAGCAATATTCCTACACTCAGTTTTTATTGAAGGTCTGTCAAAGTGGGCATTCCTCTCTTCTCTCTGTTTAAAGAGAAAGAAAAGACTCCCACAAAGACCTGCCATATGTCGCATGGTATCCTTGTTCTAAAAGGAAAAGAGATCAAATCTTTTACATGCCATTTGTATCAGTCACATCATGTTATGTAACATGACTGACTTGTCACAACATAATGCACTAGGGAGGAATGACAAAAGGTGTTTTTCACAATTATATTTGAAGAAGTCACAACACTTCAGACAGGCAAACTAATATATTTTCCTGTTAAAGGACCTGCTCTAACCACAGATTGAAAATATACTTTTTTCTATCTCTGAAAGTACAAACATTCTTCAAACATAACTGCATCATAATTATGAATAGGATTAGACATAACTTCTTTACACAGGAAAAAATGAACAAATGTAAGTATAAATATCCACAGATGTGTAATAAGCAGTGCAGTACATATATCATGCAGTTACACGTTTGATATCTATGTATTCTGTGAGTGTTTTGACTTTGATGATCCATAGTGCAACAAGGAGTTTAATAGCTTTAGCACAAACATTCAAGTTTCTTTAAATTGTATGCCTTTTATTTCTGTCATAGCAAGACAAGAATGCTTGTGCTAGTGGATATTTTCTCCATCCCATAGTTCTTATGATAACAATGGCAGTTTATTTTGCTTTCTGTCAGAAGCCTCCTTGTGACTGATTTATGCCAAAACATTTTGCCCACCCCTTTCCCTCACCTTCTTTCCCTACCTGTCCTTTGTGTTCTTCTCGGCTCTAATTCTGGCTGCTTTGGCCTCTGTGTTAATTTCAGGCAATGCATATCACAGAAATTGAACGACGGTATTAGCAGAGAGTTTGACTTGAGTCTCCATCAAGACTCCAACACTTGAATGCAGTTAGGTCTAACACTGATGTACTAAGGCATGCCTGTTCTTTGGCAGATGCATGGTCTTGTCACCTCTGACTTATCTTCCCAGCAGTGTTGTGTCCTTTGCCACTCTAACTGCCATTTCTGGAAATGTCACCTCCTCAATCAGAGCAATTATGGATCTCACATATCAGTGCCAAGAATGACTGATTCAGTAACCCACTGATGCTTGAAAATGTCAGTTCTAGAAATACTTAGGCTTTCTTAAAGCATGACTGTGGCTTGGGCAAGTCAGTCCAGAATTAAGGGACTCAAAAAGTGAAAGAAAATGGTTAGCTTCTTATCTGTAGTCCTTCTGGGAAGTGCTTGTTTCTCTGCTGAAACTCCTTTGTCTCTGACCAGGAGAGCCTGAGAGGATTAGGAAGCTCAATTGTGTTAATTAGCAAACTTGTCTAATGATTCTGCAGTATGTGGATTATATCTGGTAGAGTATGCTAATGCTAATTTTTATCTTATGACTGTCCAGGCTAGTCACAATACTTTCAGTTATTTGTTGACATTTGACTTCATGGTATCAAGTTATCACTTGCATCACTTCAGGTTTATCAGTGAGAATGAAACAGTGAACTCACGATGTAATAGTAAAGGCACAATTTCAAGATTCTTAAATGCGACACCTCAGAAAAAAACAGGTTATTAACAATATTATACAAAAGCACTTTAATTTCACATACCTTTGTCAAGAACTATATGAAAACTTTCATTCTGATAGTCATGATAAAAGATTTTATTGTTCTTTCCATGTGCTTGATGTTGCAGATATAGAGAAAGAAATAGACTTCAGTTAAAATCGCCTTAGAGAAATGCTAATTTACATTTTCCTTCATGAAAGTGGGATTGGGACAACTACTGCTGAAATAGAGTCAGGATTTTTTTATTGCTACTAAAGATGAAAGGCTGTTAATTCCAAGCCCTGACCAAAAAGATGTTCATTTTAGAGTAGACTGAAAACAGAGCAATATTGAAAATTCTCTATCCTTGACTTCCGTTTCTTGGCTTTAAAAGCACATAAACAAACGAGAATAAAGACACTTCCTACCTTGA
Organism: Numida meleagris; assembly: GCF_002078875.1. NCBI lineage: Eukaryota > Metazoa > Chordata > Aves > Galliformes > Numididae > Numida > Numida meleagris. The sequence continues at coordinate 103,676,484 of NC_034410.1, forward strand.
AGCACAGTTTGTGCTTCTGGGCTTATAGAATGAAAATGAGCTAAGTTTAAACGTTAGGGGCTTTTCATCCCAAAGGTCATTTGATTACAGGCAAGTTGTTTACAAGAGTGAAGCTCACTAGTATTGAAGTAAATGATTCCAATAAGGTTGGATAAAATCTGCTCATTTATTTTATATTTCAGCTAGTTTAAATTCAAGGCTGATTTTCTTTCCTTGAAATATGTTTGGTACCCTTTTACATTAAGAAAGTAAAGCTTAAAGGGAAGATATTTTCTGTGGTCAATTTTTTAACTTTCATATGACTGGCAAAAAAAAAAAATGTTTTGATAAAGAATTCCTCCATATTTTCTCTTCAACTAGAGGGGATGGAAAGGAAAGAAAAGTCAATACTTGGCTGGAATCATGAGCAGCTTGTTGGCTGAGTTAATCAGTCAGGAGCCCTGCAGCTGGTCAGCTTCACCTCACCGATAAATGTCACGACTCACTGCTGTCAATATGAATTACCAGAAAAGGTTTCCTAGAAACTGGGGATGAGGGAGCCGTTTTCTTCTGAATGAATTATATAGGCCAAAATAATACTGAAACAAGATTAGAATGGGTTGCTCTGACTGACTAGGCAATTATTTAAATGTACCCTGGAGGTAAGACGAACGGTGGAAAATAATGCAGCCCAAGTTACAGACTGCAAGAAATTTGTGCATTTAGCAAAGGCTTAAAAGGTTATGCTTGAAAGTATAAGTCACAAGCAAGTTTGCTCTAGTTTTGAGTCCTAGGAAGGGTATCTGAGGAAGCACAAGCTTTCTGTGTGAAAATAAGGCAAACAATGCTTGAAGTTCCATGGAAAGCTTTCTCCTTGATTCACTTGCTATGTGCTTTGTGCAGCACCAGCAGAATTCCTCACTGGAAGGGGAAAAGGGAGCAAATCTACACCACCAGGCTCATGCAACCTATGCCCCAGGAACAGGAGGTGGCTGCCAAGCACAGGGCTTTTGTGCAGCATGTGCGAAATAAAAGGAAAGCTCTGCAAATGTACAACGAGCCAACATTAGTTTCAGTCACAGAGGATAAGTAGCACCCACCAATCTGTGAGCAGGCTGGGCAGTAAGCACATCTGACATTTGTTCCCAGAAATAACAGTGAGTGGGTAGCTGCCTTAAAACAGACTAATGCGTGCTTTAATCGCCATTTCTACACCTTGTCCTCATGTGCTGCATGTTAGGCTGCACCCAGTTGTTGCCATTGGACATGACAGGTTGTTGACATTGCAACATGTAATTTCGGGAAAACAATACAATTTTGACAACTGTAAATATGCTACTTTTATGCACCTTCAGAGCACATATTCTGCAAGCAGTTTCTGTGTTATTCTGAAAATAAAATCTCCTTATTGTGGAAAATCCAAACATTGAAATTGAATGTTATGATCATAGCATAAAACATCTCCCCCATCCCCCAAAAATGCTACCTGCAAAAAAATAGTTTTGCTAAAAAATGAAATGGGATGTTTATTTTAATTGAAATATTTAATTTAGCAATGCTGACTTATTTTCATTTCAGTAATACAAGTTATTTTTATTCAGTGAAGCAGAAAATGGAACTGAACAAAGTAAAAAAATATCAGAAAATGATGTTAGATTATTCTGAACAGAACCTAAAAAAAATCTCATAACTAACCAAAATGTTCACTCAATTTGGATGATTTATTTTTAACTTAATTTAAGTAGTACTATTGTGTTGTCACGGATACAAAAAATAATAATAATCAGAAACATGATTTCTAACTGAAGAATGTCAAAAGCCTCAATGCAAAAATGTAAGAATTAAAAATTCCAACATTGTAATAATTTTTCTGAAAAGAATCCTTGACGGCAGCAACATACCTTTCTGAAACATTTCGATTTTCAGTCCTTTATACAATAGAAAATTGTCTTGTCAATCCATTCAAGTAACTCTTTATTTGCTTATGCAAAAAATGATAATGTACTTAAAATTTAATCCAGCACACCTATTTAATCCAGAATTTTTCCTACAATATTAAAGGTAAACCACAAATCAGAAATAATGTTTCTATTTTATTAAAATAATGCCTTTTGACTTTATTCAAATGAATCAATAAAATGAAGTTTTAAACTTTCTTTCCAGTCAAAAGGAACATGAGAATGGACAAGTTCATTATTTTAATTATAGTAACTTTGCATTTCTCAGTGGAAGTAGATGTTCCAGCACTGTGTGAAAGAAGATAACTAAATACTGGATGCAAAAATAATGAGTAGTAAGGCAATTCACTTGGCAGCGTATCAGGTTCTGGTGCACTTAGGCTATTCTCTTGATTACCTACTGAAAGAATCTGGATTATACTTACTTTTCTTTGATCTTGTACAAGAAATAAAGGGTAAATTATAAACAAGATATGAACATAACTTCCAAGTAGAGCCCTGAGACTTCATGCCACTTGCATTTCTTTACTAGGCACAGGCTGACCAGAGGCTGTGGAATCTCCTCCTTGGAGACCTTCAGCAGCCGCATGGATGTGGGCCTGGGCCCCTGTTCTGGGTGTCTCGGCTGGAGTGGGGATTGGGCCTGATGGACCCAGAGGTGCCTTCCAGCCTCAGCTATTCTGAGATTCTGTGGTAAGATGGACCACATGTAGGAATAGTGTTTAGAAGCTCAGAATGTGCACTCCCACAGATTACCAATCACATGAGGAGTTGTAAGGACAGCAATTTATTGATGTTCCATTCCACACTTCTGTTTGTTTTAAAGTAAGTCACTTTTACCTGACTGCTTTTTATGCTTTGCTCTTTGGAAATGTATTCTCAAATTAAAAAAAAAATTCCTTGTATTCCTCTTAAAAAGAAAAGAACTGTTTATAGTTCCTTCAATTATATATATATATTAGTACAGAAAATGGTATTGAAAAAACGTTAAAATTAGATGAACTCTGTTCCAAATAATAACGAACATGAAATAATTTTCCAAAATGCATCTTATCACAGCTGTCATTAGGAATACATGAAAGATAACTGATTTGATGGATCTCATCTCTTGTAAATTTCTAATGGCTGGTAAAATTCCTGAATATGCATGTTTTTTATGTCTCCAGGATTTATTTACAAACTAATCACAACAAATGGCTTGCAAATAATGATGTCATCTCTGTTAATCACAAAGGTGTGGTTTATACAATTGTGACTGTAAGTAATATAATTCAATACACAGTTGCTAACACATTTTGATCAACTTTCATATTTTAAAACTAAAAAACTAATTTTCTATAAATATTTGCACTAATTGGATAAGATTCCATGCAATGTTATAAACCGTTTAAAAGAAGTGTCATTTTAATTCTCTATGTGCCAATATAGAATAAAAACTAAAGAGAGAGAACAGTAAAAAATTATACAATTTCCATAATAAGTTCTATAATCTCAATGATGAATGATGGAAATATCTCATTTTGGGTCAGGGGAAATAACTATGTGAATATGGTGGACTTTTTTCTCCTTTTTTTGATTGAGAGATTATATAAAGTCTAGCACTGTGGCAGAATTCAGATCGAATGCAGTAGAACTGAACTAGATAGGAAAGTTCAGACAAGAGAGAAACTCTCCCCTATGTCTGGGCATGGCTAGTGTCATTAGGAGCTGCAGAGAATGCAGAAATGCAGCAGAGACAGACAGGAGCCAAGCAGTAAATTGACCCACTCATCTCACTGCTGGAACTCTCCCAAAGAGCTTTTATTTTATACAATATACATCTCCATTGCTCACTTCAAGGTCAAGTAACTGAAGATGTGTCACCACTTTCCAGTCCCTCAATATTTAAGATTTTCAAAGTTATGTTATCTTTTCCTTTTTCTTTCACATCATCAGCCTTTCTTTCTTAGCAGAAGCAGCCATCAGAAAACCATGGATACAAACAGCAGTCTGTAAAGTCCGTAGATAGTCCATTCTTACAAATTTCAATCTAACACTGCAGGCAATAAATCAATGCTTTGCCCTTATGTAGCATCATTTATCAGCAATGTCAAAGTTCCACGGCAGCATTAGCCTACTGTAAAGAGGAATCTGAACCCCTAGGGATGCTCCTGGTAGACTGCAAGGACAATATTCATGGAATTGACATTATGTGAAATAAAATGCAGACTGAGATTGACCCCTCCTCTCCCTCCTCTTTCAGGGTGACATGCACTACTTGAAGAACAGAAGGGAAACAACCTTCAAGCATCTTCAGTGAGAAAAATGTTTCCTTATGTACTGTGTTTTTAGGGCATTCAAATAGCAGGCAGCACAATAGTAGCTTGTGAAAGTACCTATGAAGTGGATATGGATTTCTCTATGTAAGCCACAGAAATAATGCCTGAATCTGAAATAAAACCAGAAGTCACAACTATAACCTTTGGACCCAATTATCCCATCCTATCATGTGCTGTGACTAATATGAGAAAGGGAGAGAATACGAGAAAAAGAAAGTATTCCTCTCAACTAGTTGCTCTAAAGATGTGGATCAAACCACTGAGGGTATTTTCAGCACAGTAAGAAATGCAAAGCTCATGTGTAGCACTTTTTCTCCATTTTAAAAGCAGAGTGTCAAGTACTTCCTGAAGGAGTGGAAGAAGGACTAATTTGCTGAAGGCCATGCAGGAAGTTCCCAACAATGAGATTGCCTTCTCTATTACATTACCACTATGTTTCCCCAAACACAGAAATGTTATTACAGCTAAAGATACAACTTTATGAGAACTACACCTGCATAAACACAGTAAGAGTTCTCTAGAGTCATAAATACTAAATAGCAAGTAATGTTGCTTTGTGCATGTGCAAAATGAGAGGTTATTTAAATAAGCAACTCCTGTTAGTTCTCCGACACTTACCAGTGAATGGCCATTTTTAAATGTGCTAGGACTGAAGGAAAGAAAATTTCAGTGTTACACCTCGTAAGCGTTAATTACTAGTTATAACTTATTAAATCTTCATGGAATATTATCTTGACACTAGCGTTAGCTTGAATCATGAGACAAAATATATATTCCTTACAGCTACCTGTGATGCTTATATTAACTGGTCAACATCAAGCCAAGTTGACAGTCTTTCTGATTTATCCAGATGAAGATGAACAGGTTGGTGATGACTCCAAAGTAACGCAACACAAGAAATCAGAGGGAAGAAATGAGTACTTATTTGCATGTTTGTCCGTTTTCATTTTTTCACAAGCAATTCCTTCACAAACCATATTCCTAAAATAAGTCACTGATTCAACACACCTCCTTCCATGCTGTCATCTGAAATATGCATATACCTAATGCACAGCATGTGCACAGCACTGGAAGTGCGTTTGACTGCTACAGTACATTTTCCCCTCCTTTTACCTCCCATCAACTAAAGTAGTTCTGAGTTACAGAACATATAATCTGTGTGTGCTGTATTCAGTTTTAGAAAGGTTGTCTGCATTCTTCTCAAATGTTCTTTCAGAAATACTACCAATGATAACAAACACTCTTGGCCTTCCAGGCAACTTGGAAGAAATTGGTGAATTATCAGTTTGCACAAAGATATTCTGAGTTATTGTTTATATGAAGGAACTTATTAGCACTAACAATGCTCTTAGGTATTTCAGAAAATAGAGTATTTTCAAAAAAGCAAACTGCTTTTTTTTAACTTTTTTTTTCCCATAGAATATGGTTGCAGAATTTCCTGTGAGATACGCAAAGAGATATTTCTAATAAGACAAACATGACGCAGATTCTAGTGACAGAGGAAAACTCCATTTCAGCTGACACAATGTAGCTTCTGCCAATGAATTATAAGGATCCTGCACATAGACACAAGTGCAGCAAAATGAAATACACACTGTGCAGAGAACGAATAGATGGAGGAATCTATATCTGCCCTTGTGTCAATTCTGCCTTTGATTAATCCACATCTTAAAGTTGCCACTTGATGCATTTTGCCATTAAGGATTTTGCATGTTCTTTGAATGTGCAGATAAGTTTCTTGCTGATGTTACTGATGTTCATTATTTTTATCTTGTGAACCATGTACTCTGCCCTTGACTCAAGTACAGAGACCTTCTGGGATCAGAACCACTCTTTCTGAGAGGAGGATTCAGCCTCAAGGAAGCTAATACTGAACACACTTTCTGGTGGCACAGGGTTTGTATTTATACATATACGGTAACAAAATTTTTTTGTTTTGTTTACATGGCACTTTTCTCCTAATTCAAAGTTTTCTTTTCCACATTAACATTATTGCCTTTCTTCCCTCCTCTTGACTGGTATTTTCAGGGCAATTTGAGAAAAGGTCTCCCTGTGGACTTACCATATGAGGGTATGAAATTGTACCACAAATTATTTCTTTGTGATTGTGTTCCCAGAAAAAAAAATAGCTGCTTTGGAAGACTTATGCCTGAAAATGATCCTGACTCAAATTTGCTGGACATTTTGGAAGATATTCATGTTAGACTCTGTTCCTTTGTCCTTCTTTGCGCTGTTCATTTTCTGCTAGTTTATATTTCCAGAAAAAGAGATTATCAGATTTCAGCTCTACCTCTTTCTTCCATCAATCACACTCTCAATTTCTACCTTGCACATTCACTGCTTGGACCACTGTTTACACATCTTGCTCCTTAAGTCTGAATTACTTTCAACATTATTTTTTGTTTAATGATGACAGGTAGGATTTGTCCTATCCTATAGAAACAACTTTGAACTCAAAATAGTGTTGTCCTCATACCTTGGATAACACGTTTACACAGAATAGATTAAGAAATAAGAAAAAACTTGAGTTTAAATGTGCACACACACTCATATATAAAAACCAATCACAATAATAGAGGAGGAAGAAGGAAAAAAAGCGGATTTGGTGAAACTTGGGCTTCCCCTTCAAATTCACACAATCTTCGATGCTATAAATTCCGCTTCAATAACTGAAAACAAAAACAATACAAATAAGCAGAAAACTCTCCTCTTGAAACAATGAACACATAAAGCAAATTAGTGTCTGAAAAAAATGTTTTTCAGAATAATGATTACTTCAGCATAGATGTGTAAAAAATTGTGTTTGAATCAAAGGCACTAAGAGGTTTCTTACTGGTCATCTGCAAAATCTGGTAAAAATCATTTGCTTTCTGACAGTCAAATATTTTAATTTTGGACAATATAATTATATCTGAATTGCTAATGCAAACCCTGTTTTAATAAAAAAACAAACACTTGTCTTTTTTTATGTCAGTTGTTTGAAATCTGAGGGGTGATGACTTCGACAATTCACTAGAAGTAAATTTTCTTTGAGGTGTTCAGTCTGCTATTTTGTCACTCTTTCCTTGATCCGGCAAAATGATAAGCTAATACACTATTAAAATAAGTTTACATATTACTTGAGACTGTTCTTAAAAATCAACTAGAAGGAATGTACAGCAAAAGAAACATGCTTTAATGATGAGAGTAATAGATCAAAAATAATGACATCAGTGCACGTTTTGTACCGGAAACTTTCTGGAGATGGAAATGTTGTGAACCCAGAGAAAAAAAAATGAAAAAACCTCAAAATTCTCTTTATGCTATAAAATTCTTATTCCTACCCAACAGTTGAAAGCTTGTTGTAGTGTTTATGATATGGTCTAACAAGTGCCAGGTAAATAACTACTTCTAGTTGTACCCTTGATGAGCTCCTTCTAGCACGGCCCAAGTTGCTGCTAGCCTGCCTTGCTACCAGGGCATACTGCTGGCTCCTATTTGCTCACCGTACTCCAGGGTCTCCCAACCCCGTTCAGCAGAGCTACCCCCTGGCTACCCTCTGGTTAACTAAAGAGATGGAGGAATGTTTGTAGCATCCACTAAAATTCCCTTTTTCTCCATCAAAACCGAAAAATGAGTGAGAACAACTGCAGATGTTCTTAATGTGAGTTTAAATGCAACATATCATCCCTCTCTGATTTTAGAAGGATTTTATACGTTTCAAATGCTATTCTAACATTCTTTTAGAAAGGGGAAAATCAGTGGTCATATCTGTCAAACTGCTTTTACTCATGGTACTAATCTGAACATCCACAGACATTAGATCCTTCCATGCTCTTCTCATATAAAGGGTGAAATAGAAAATGCTTTAATCACAAGGACTACAGTATATAGCTTTTTTTTTTTTTTTTTTTTTTTAACTGACTCTTGTGGCTGAGGCTTGAAAGGGTGTTAGGAGACTTTCTAGTGTTCATTGGAAGAATGTGCAGCTTTCTGGTCTCCAGAGTTAGGAAAATGTATCTGAAAACAAATAAGATATTTTAAAGAGGGGGAGAAGTAAAAGAATATATGAGCCACAAAGCTTTATTTAACACAATAAGTTTTAGATAATTGGTAAAACTCCTTTTGGACTGACTCATGAATTTTGAAAGCTTGAAGTTAGCGATATTGACGCTGACAGTAGCTTTCCTGAGATGTATGGAAAGTGACCTGCCTCTTTAAGCCTCCTTTAGTTTCAGTTACCTATCTCTGGTAGAGAAATTCATCCAGGTTCCTTGTTTTGTGAAAAACTAACCTTTTTTTTTGAAGTGCACTTTACAGTATGCTTTGATGACTTGAGTGTGAGTAGCTTTTGAAATTCTTACATGTGGTTAAAAAAAGTCTGTTCTAACTTGATTGCTTTTACACTTACTTTAACGAGTCCAGTGTTTGTAGAGTTACATGCTAAATAGTGTGACACGAGACATTAGTAGCTTTGCCCAGCTCATGGTAGATCCTGCAACTTCTATGTATTCTGAGGAAAGAATATCAGAAAGGTCTCAAATATACTTTGCAGTGCACTTCAAACTCAAAGTTCATATTCTCTATTTCAACCTCTTTAAAAGCTTTTAAAGTACCATGCAACATTTACATATAAAATATAACTAAAAATCATATTCAGGTGTATCATAGCAAACATCTAACATTTTCGTCATTCCCATGAAATTGTTACTTTTCCTAGTAGGAGGAAAGGTAACTAATTTTTCTGTTGAAAAAACTAATCATATTTTCCAAGCTGAAAGTTTACTGGATGTAAAATTTACAAAAGGATTCTCTTAAAACAAATACAAAAAATATGAGCAAGCTGCATTAATACAGAAGACTGAAACAGAAAAGGTAATAGCTGTAGTTAAAACCTAGGGCCCAACGGACAAATTAGCTATTTCCTTAGCATAGCCAGTTAACAAATTCTCTAGTAAGGACATGCAGGGATACTAATAACACAACAAACCTCCTTCTGACACATCTTAACAGGTTCTAGCCTTTGACAGCATAGCAAGTTTTCAGACCTTTTTAAAATAAAACCATCCTCTTAAAATTTTCCTTCATCCTCACTATTTCATGTTCCCTGTGGGTCTCTATAAATGCATGAAGTACTCAAAATCCCAGAGGTAAACCATATAACCCTGCCACCCGTACTGCTGAGACCTTTACAGTATTGTTACTTGATTTGGAATTGTCATGGTTTTATGATTTTCGGTTATTGGTATTCCACATCATAACATCATGTCATGTATGTACCTGGTTCTCAGAAGAGAAGGACTACTACATTCCCTAGGGTACTTTGCTCCTCTGTTACCATTTCCGGCCAGAGGGAAAAGATAAAAACTTGCAGATCACGAGACCTCGTCCCTTTTTTCCACTCCTCTCTCGTCCTGGCAGTACCTCGCTCCTCAGCCGTCTTATCGTCGGTAGTAGAGTAAGGCCTACCTTGACTTTGGGACATTCTCTCTCTCTGTATTGGATTTATCAGCTTAAATTGTAATTATATTGTATTATAGGTTTTAAGGCCCCAGGCAAATTATAATACAGTCTGATAGAAGACCCGGGTAACACCCTTTCTGCTGGTTCCTGTATGCTAAGGTACAGAGAATGAATACCTGCATTAGTGTACACCTACACTTCCTTGTCTAAAAGCTTTTCTAAAGCTTTAACTAATGAAAGACACTTTTTTTTTTTTTTTCACTTGTTAATCTGTATCTGGTGCTTCCTCTCATTTACCCCTAGCACATTGGCTGACTGACACCATACCTAGCTAACTGGTAGTCCTTCTTCCTATAGTAATGCTGACATCTCAAGAAGAGAAACACTCAAGCATCCAATATCTATCATTCATCCACCACTGTAAACTAAATGGCTGACTGGACAAATAGAAGATCTTAAATCTCCATTGAAACTCTGCAGAAACTTTTCTTGTAACTCCCCAAGACATCAGAATCGTACAGACATGTCTTGATTATTAAGTCCCTCCTTGACTTTCAACACCTGCTATTGTCTCTGGGTTAGGGCACTTGCGCCTGAAGCCAAAGGTAAGACATGGTTATGGCCAGGATTGTTGTGTCTTGGCTTGGCTTCCCTGCCTCATACGGAGCTTGACAATAAAGCTTCATGCTATTAAAGAAAGTGAAAAGGAAGCAGCTCTGGGGTACCTTTCATTGACTCTAACAGCTAATTGGAACCCCTTGCTGATCTAGAAAGTAGAAATAAAGTGTTGCACTTGATTACTTTTGTGACTCCTTTTCTGTATTACCCTTGTGCTCAGAAACAAATATGATTACAAATATGATATTCAAAAGAAAGCAGGACTCTAGAATGAATTATTAAGTAGGTTTGCACTTGTGCAAATATTTTATTTAGTGTAGTGTGCAAAAACATTCACATTATGATATAGTTTTGAATATCACTAGAACTTCATTTTTCATTTTTACTGTAATGATGAATCTTATGGGAAGGCCCCAGTGCAAAGCAAAATAAATAAAAAAAAACTAGATGGGATGCTGTTATACATGTAGTTCCATATCTGACCAGTTGAGATTAATGGATCTGCTTGTGGCTTATGTTTTACTCTTCTGAGCTAACCAGAAATGAAATGTCATGTGCCTCAACTTACAATTCATTGTTTTTAACTTGTAGCCTATCTGTGGAAAGGACAGAGTATCAGTGTGATTCTATTAGGCTCTATCTTTTGTTTTATGACTGTGATTCCTGGCTCATCTAGTTTTGATGAAAAACTTCATGATAAACACTTAGCCAACAGAAATACTTTTCCAGGTCTAAAGAAACTAATGCCACAGAGAGAAATGAAAGATTATTGGTAAATCTTAGTATTAAGACTATAATGTTACTATGTAGAATTTCCAGCAATGAAGAAAAATTATAAACAATAATACAACAGATCTGCTTTCTAAATCAAAAAACCCCAATTAGCAGTTGAGTAATGAAGTTAACTGCAGAACATTGATATGAAATCTCATGGATTTCTGCCTGCAGGTTCACAATGGTGACTGGAAAGTACACATGGTCACACAAAAGCATAGGTGCATGAATGTACACAGAGCAGCATCAATACTGAGTGAGCAAGCATTAGAACCAACAGAGCTTTCAAGATTAGGCAACAGCTGCCATCAGGTCTCTGCTTTGTGACTGGGGCTGGTCTGGGAGAGAAGAGTGGTTTCTGTGTGTGATGTGGTGGGAAACAGTTGAAAACAAAGTCTTTATCTGTAAGAATGTACTGAGGAATAATATGAATAGGACACTAAAGGAAATTGTGGAAGTGGATTCTGTGTGAGTAACAGCAATGCCGAAGGGAAGAACAATTAAATGGAAGCTTGCACTGAGTGCCAAAGCAGTAATTTCTAAGGGCTTTATTTTTTTTCACTGAGCAGAAGAGAGATTTAAATGATAGAACCCTTAGGCTCATGATCTTGGCACTTTATTTTTTTGAATAAACAGTCTTATTTTGCCAAATAGATTTCACCAAGCTTTCACAGCTCTTTCAAAACTACTCTAGGCAATAAGAAACCATAAATTAAATGAAAATAATAAAGATATAAATAAAAAAAAGCAAAATAATAATGATAGAAGTCCCAAGTAACATTAAAACTGAAGGTTCTTTGGAAGAATTCTAATGCAGATAAGTAATGAAGTTCCTGTTTTCCTGTTTGCATCATTAATTTGCAATAAAACATGAATTAGGAACAGTTTTTGAAAAGTGCCTTCTCCTCTGTTTTGCAATATGAGACTTATCGGGGAATGTAATCTGTTAAACCTTTTCCTTTTAAAGATCTGGTACTTGTGGCTTGCATTTGAAGTAACAGTAATTTGTGGAGAACTGCTGTGCAGTCTAGATGTATTGTGCTGTTTTTGTGTACAATGATTTTCCCCCTGTTGTCCCATTCCATGCAACAAAGCAGTGAATTTTCTCTTATATTTGCAGAATGAAGGTGTGATGAGAACACACAAGTTGAAAGCACCAGAAGAGACTACAGGTGAATAAGCAAAGGTCAGTAATACAAGAAATGAGACTGCACTGTTCTGATAACAACAAGAAAAGTTCTGTCATTGACATGCAGGTTGTAGATCAGGAAATGAAATTGTATTTGTATTACCTAATAGGAAGGACATAATGCTAATGGCTGCAACTTTATGACCAGGAGACTGGACTCCTAAATGTAGGAGATCAGCAGGTGCCTATCAGACCCTCTGTTTTTGTCCTTGTGCAACCAAACTATGCTGAGTGTTTTCATAACTTTGAAGTGACCTTCACATTATTCAAGGTGAAACTACAAGTAATTCTGCTTTTATACATTTATTATGTTACTATATCATTAACCCTATCACAAAGGCTTTTGAAAGCAATCTGGAGTAAGTCACATCAAGCATGGTGTGGTGTGGTGATTCCGTGTGGAATTAGCTGTTCTCTGCTGCATTGTGACTAACTCTTTATCCCAAGACTACCATTGTAAGCATCCTTTCTGACCCTCCAAAAGCAATCAGAAAGATTTGTCCATTGCCATTAGACCTGCACAGAAGAAATAACAGCATCAGAGGTGAATTATGAGGGGAAAGAGGAAAAGAATCACTAAGTACTGGTTTCATTAGTGTCTTCTTGCTAAAAGAGGCTACTATATACAATTGTTAATACGGAAGTAGACATGGAATGATGCCATACATAAAATTGCATTACTTACATCTACTTAGGAACAATGCTACTAATAAAATAAACCTGAATAAAGCCCTGTAATGTGTTATCCAGATAAAAAGGCCTGATTCAATGAAGCCTGAAAAAAAAAGAAGAAAAAGTAAAAGCTCTTTTTTTTTAATGAAAAAAGATTGTGAATAGTATCTTATTTGTCTTCTCAAGACAGGAGAGCAATGACTTGATATGGAAAATGTTTCATCTGGAACAGGCTTTTTTTCAGAAAAGACTTTTAATTAAAATGTAGAGTTTATTTAAGGCAGAGCAGGCAAGTTTAAAACACAGTGTATCCACACTGAAAAGCATGGTATAGAAAGAACAATTATGAAAGGGATTTCAAGAGATTAGAAAAATCTGTCTATTTAGGCTACTCTACAGAATTGGACACTGATAATTATTCTTTTACCTTTATTTTCATTACTGTTCAGATTAAATTAAATTGTGCTGCTTTGCTAATAGCAGCAGTGTGATATGTATCCTTATGCACTGCATGTCCACCAGTGGAACAATCTCTACTTCTGGCTCCGGCTTTTACCCTTATGTACTAAAATACATAATGTGAAATTCATCTCTGTTCTGGGTAGCTCATAAAGAGTTAAATTTTCTGAAAAAAACATTGAGATTATTAAAATAGTTTCTTATAGAAACTAGTCACAAAAAATGAGACCTATTGTAAAATGTAAGGATTAATTTATTAATCAGAGCTTTCTGAACTCTCACATTAAGCAGCTTTGTTATGCTAATTCCCTTATAAATGAATAATGGACTTATTCTCCCATTATTGCCTATCATTTTAAAAGGCCCATTTAGAAAATGAAGATGTCCTTTTCACTTGAAAATGATGGTGTGTTTTATGGCACAAGTTTTTTCAAATTGAATATTTGCTCCCTATAACTTTCTTCTTCCCCCTGCTCAACCTGTACTCATTTGTCAGTGTTCAAATCAAACACAGCCATAGCCATTTGTCATAGATATGCATGCTGTCTGGAAAGAAAACACAATGGAGACAACGGGCTCTCTGAGAACAGAGACCCAAATCCACAAATCTATTTATTTCTCATGTATATATGGGTGTAGCCTTTTGCTTCTATAGACATTTAAAATAAAACTCTGCTGTGAATAATGGCATGAAAGAGAAAAGCCAAGAAAGTGTGGCTGTAGAAAGCAGTCAATTTAGTTACAATGTAGGATTTATGTTGTACAGGAAAGTATTTATTAGAAGAGCTTAGTTTTGCCACACCCTCCCTGTGTGATTTAGGTGATGTCATCTTCTCTTGCTGTGTATGTATATATTGACAGTCAAGCACAAGCCTCAGGTCCAAATCTACCAAGCAGTTAAATCTATACCATCACATCTCTTACAGAGTGGACAGTGAGTTCTGGTGTTCTCTGTGGTAAGGTCCTGGCTACACTGATGCCTTGATGTGTGTTTTCTCCTGTTCACTATGCAGAGATGGGAGATGAGTGACGAAACAGGACTGAACATGCTGCTTGCAGCTGGGAAGCAGATACACTGACCTTACTGTGTCATAATGGTAACACAAAAACTATTTCTGTTCTAATAATGTGCACTGATGACTGGTGAACATGAGTTCATGGGATCATAGAATTGCTCAGGTTGGAAAAGACCTTCAAGATCATCAAGTCCAACCGCAACCTAACCATACCACCCTAACTCTAACAACCCACCCCTAAATCATGTCCCTGAGCACCACATCCAAATGGTTTTTAAACACATTCAGGGATGGTGACTCAACCACCTCCCTGGGGAGCCTCTTCCAGTTCTTAACAACCCTTTCTGGAAAGAAGTTTTTCCTGATATCCAACCTAAACCTCCCCTGGCGCAACTTGAGGCCATTTCCCCTTGTCCTGCCACCTGTCACCAGTGAGAAGAGACCAACCCCGCTCTCACTGCAATCACCTTTCAGGTATTTGAAGTGAGCAATAAGGTCTCCCCTCAGCCTTGTCTTCCCCAGACTAAACAGCCCCAGTTCCTTTAGTCTCTCCTCATAGGGTATATTCTCCAAGCCCTTCACAAGCCTTACTGCCCTTCTTTGGACCTGCTCCTCAATGTCCTTTCTGCACTGAGGTGCCCAAAACTGAACACGGTACTTGAGGTGGGGCCTCACCAGTGCCAAGTACAGGGGCAGGATGACTTCCCTAGTCCTGCTCACCACACCATTCCTGATCCAAGCCAGGATGCCACTGTCCTTCTTGGCCACCTGAGCACACTACTGGCTCATATTCAGCCGCCTGTCCATCAGCACACCAAGGTCCTTTTCCGTCAGGCAGCTTTCCAGCCACTCCTCCCCAAGCCTGTAGGGTTGCCTGGGGTTGTTTTCAAAGGCCTTACTGAAGTCCAGGTAGACCACACTGATAGCCTTACCATCATCCACTAAGTGGGTCACCTTGTCATAGAAGGAAATCAGGTTTGTCAAGCAGGATCTACCACTCATGAACCCATGCTGACTGGTCCTGATCCCCTGATTGATCTTTAATTGATCCTTGATGGCTCCCAAGATTATCTGTTCCATAAGCGTCTGTGGCTCTGAGGTGAGACTGACAAGTCTGTACCTACCGGAATCATCTTTCTGGCCCTTTTTGAAGATGGGCCAGTTTTCAGTCCACTGGGACATCCCCGGTTAGCCAGGACTGTCAAAGGATGATGGAGAGCGGCCTTGCAACCACATCAGCCAATTCCCTCAGCACTCTAGGGTGCAATCCATCTGGCCTCATGGACTTGTGAGTGTCCAGTTTTCGGAGAAGGTCCAAAACCATCTCATCATGGATTATGAAGGGCCTGTTCTGTTCCCCATTCCTATCTTCCATCACAAGGGACTGGAGCTCCTTTAGTCCCAGGTCATGGCTGATAGAACTTCTGGAGGGAAAAGCCCTGGGACTTCTGTTCTTACTACATACCAGAGCATCAGTAGCCCGTTCACCTTTTCCTTGTGCTTAGGACCTGTATTGAGTTTATATGACCAGAGTTTGGCAGAGGAGATCTGCAGGAATGGCCTTTGTGAACAGAACCTGGGAACTGCCCCATGTCAGAAAAAAGCCAGTTCCATCTGGTTCCAAAAGGGATCCAATCCCCTGCTGGCCAGGGCTGAGCCATGAACAGCACTGGTTTTGCCTCTGAAACCACTAACCGTCTCTACTGTTAATTGGCAATAAGCTACATTAATCTTCCCCGAACTGAGCCTGTTTTGCCCATGAGAGTAATGGGTGAGTGATATTCCTGTCCTTATCTTGAGCTATGAGCTTTTTCATCTTATTTTCTCCCACTGTTCTGATGAGGAGGGGAAGAAAGCAGCTTGGTGGGCTCCAGGCAGGCAATCAGGTTTAACCCACCACATGGCCTTAACACAACACTGTGCCAAAATGGCCTGAGGTCCTAAACGGTCTCCAGTATCACTTGTGGTGAGATCAGAAGGTATTTGTATACAGCCTAAATGGAGGCTGTGTTCAAGCTGCCTTTAATGAAAATAATTGCAACTCCTTTAGAACTTGCAGTTCAGTTTATCAGTTGCACGCGTCCAAACAATGCTATCTATAAAATCAGATTTGTCTTCCTTAAGCTTCTTTTTGAAACCATTTTTATCTTTCAGAATAGACATTTCTTTGTGTGTCAATTTCTCAACATCGAAACAGAAATATCATTTTCTTTGTTCTTCATTCACCTTTTCTGCCAGGGCTGTAAATTCTTTTGGATTTGTCTCTTCCAGTGTGGATGTATACTGCCTAGCACAAGATTTCTTAATGCCAAAATAAACATCTCTTTTTTTTAGCAACTCTTCATTTAAAGGGACAATTACATTGACAGGGATCGAAGGAAAGATAGTTTATTCTATGTCTAATGCATCAAGAGATTAATAGGGAGATAAGTTTACATCTCTCTTCTGATCCATACTCTGTAGGCTTTGTAATTGAGTATGGAGATGATATAAATACATTGTTTTGCATACAACTGAATGTGCACTCATGATATTTATTAGCACAAATAGTAATAAAAATGTAAACGTTTAAGTGGATGAAGCTGTAGTAGCCAAATTTTAAATAATAGCTCCAGTATTGCTGAAGAGATTGGTTTCCTAATAGTAATTTAACTTAACTTGCTTTTCCAATTCAACTGTTCTGTTGTTTTTGTACCTGCTAACTCTCAGTCTCTTAGGGCTGAAAGTGCAGCAAAGTCAGTGAAAGTTTGGCTTTACTTTTTCGGAAATATGAACAGTTCATCCTGTACCTTGTTTTGGCTAACAGGCTGCAATTTGTAATGACAAGGAGTTAAGTGGTCGAGGCTTACAGAAAATTAGAACTGGGAGAACACAGTTCTTTTCCAAACTACAGTGCTGCTTAGGCACATTTCTCTGAGCATCACCTACCATTGGGGTAATGAAAAAGAATAACAGAATTCATAGGAATTGCAGTTGAGTCTGTTACTGTAACATAAATTCACTATTCTTATGTGAGCTCTCAGTGTGACTTCCAATATCTGTCTGAGACTTTTCCTTGAGTGAGCGCACAATAGCTTTCCTACCTCATGGTTTCTTTTGAGGACAAGCACATTCAAATCAGGTGATTTTAAACTACTATCAAAATGGTAGTATAGGAAAGAATTCTTGTGTAGCAGTTATTTTTCATTTCCTCTAGCCTTGTTTTCTCAAATGTATCAATATTTGAATATTTAGGATGGCAAAGGAAAAGAACAAAGAAGCATTCACAATTGGGGCTCAGTTTTTATTTTTAGCTTAGCCTTCTGCCCGAAAAAGTATCTTCCCCTCCACCCCCCATTTAAACTCACATGGTAGACCTCATATGAATTCCAGTTCAAAATGACACTCTGCCCGCTGTCAGGAAAGGAGACATCTTTGAAAAAGAAGTGCAGCTCCTTGCTTAGGTGTGGGAGAGTCTAACAGACTCTGAGGGAGAACCTGACTTCCTTTATCTTGGACGTCAAACCAAGGTACAATTCAAAGGACCAAATGTGTACAATGTGTTCCTCATTTAGCAGACATACGAAGCCATAGTTTCTTACAGAAAGTAAGGAAAGAGGGAGAGGGAAGGAACCCAGAGCACTAAATTACAAACCAGAGGAGATGGTGTGGTCATTTCCCTTCATTTTCACTGTGTGTTGTCCCTTAGAGACCTTCTCTGAAACAACATAAAATGTACAGCTTTGAATGATCCTGGGGTTGAGGGAAGAGGGAAAACATGCCCTCCAAAATAATCCTGCAGCTGCCTTTTGGTCTGTTCAATTTTACAGCTAATCTTTCAGCTGTCAGTTGTCCTCCCTGTAGCCGAGAAATGCTAACACATACTATTTCTCCTGTCCCTGTGGGCACCTCTTTTTGCCAAATTTACCCACACTGCTCCTACAGTGTTCCAAGGCTGCGAAATTTGCTTGTGATTGGCCCTGTGCTCTGCCTAGAGGACTGTGGGGGGGGCACTGCTAGCAATTTAATTGCTTATGAAAAGGTTAATAAGCGGAACGGTGAAACAAACTGGTCCTTACTAAAAGTGGAAAAAAATCATATTGCAACTGTGAAATTAGGTAAATTGACCCCTTATTTTCAAGTCTCTATCCCTGGGGCTCATCTGCTTTGGAACCTGCAACAGGAAGGGAGCCAAGTATTTGGTCATTATCAGTGATTTATGAAACCTGCATTTTTTCCAGGCAAGTATTTGAAAATTCTCTTAGTCCATCTTGTTCCCTCTCCTATTCTCCTTTCTATTATCTTGCTGCTGATGTGTGCTTTCCTTGGTGGAAGTCAAAACTATTCACGTATTTTCCTAATTGCTTTGCATCTGAATTAAAAACAAACAAATAAATGCCCTATGTTTCTTGTAACACAGGTGTTCTTGCTTATATGAACCAAATATAAGTGCCTCTGTACTTACATGCTTTTTTGGGGGGGAAGAGAGGAAAAAATATGAAAAAAAACATAAAAAGCATGAAAATAAAGGGTCCTTCTTGGGTAGGTGTTTAAATGAAAGATTTGATGTTGCAGATTTGTCAAGTTGTGAAGGATAACACAAAAACATTTTCAGTCTTTTTTTCAAACCCCTGTGTATCTGCTTTAGACTACGAACGTGTCCCTAAGGACTCAGGTGATACATAATGATCACCTGTAGAGCTGGTGTTCTGCCTTAAATTACTGAGGACTTCAGAGCACAACAAAGGTGCTATGGTAGATGAGCTAGTTGCGAACACATTGTACTAAAGAGCTTAATGGAGGATGGAGAATTTGTAGTTTCTTGGGTTCTCAGTGTAGTGGGTAAGCCTCATGTTCCGGAAACTACAAAACTGCTATGAGGTGAAGTGTTCTTTTAGTTTTTCTTGATAATCTTAAGGTTCCACCTACAGTGTTCAGGTAAGATTTAACCCAAAGATTTAACCCTATTTCAGATTCTCCCTCTACCAAGCCTCATCTTTTCTTTTCCCCAGCTTCTAGAACAGAGCTCAATAAAGTTCAGCTCTTTGAAAATTATTTAGTAATTATTTTCCATTCCTATCCTTCTGCACAGTTAATGTGAATATATTTAAGAATTCTTCAGTCAGATAGCAACACAGACAATTGTTGCAAACAGTGTTTGGTTTCAGACTATTATATTTTTCAGCTAAAAGTATGGGCATTTCACATGTATGTTTTTCAATTGTGCAGTATTTCCACCTGCAGGACAGAGGGCACTGCCAGCATTTCAGAATCTGACCTCTTTCTGACTGATACCGTTAGAAGGTTGTTTGGGCCAGCAAAGCAGAAAAGCAAAAGCAAAACCAAACTGCATTTCTGGGTCTAACTGGGAGGTCAGAAATTTAAAACATTTAATAACCCGTAAAAAAAGATTTATAACAAATAGATCTGTAAATACTAACTGATAAAAAAGCCCCTTCCACATGAATCTGAAACATATATATTTTCTAAACTGCTGGTGTTATTACAAATATTAGAGAAGGCTGACCTGTATTTTTCTCTATGCTTTTCTTCACAGTTCGTCTCTGTTTGATTTCTCTTCTTGCAATGAAATCACAGTCTTTTACCACTGACAAGCCTGTGTAATTATCATGTTATGAAAACAGACTATAGATGAAAGCGAAATGGAAAAAGAGGGATAAATGTGCTGGTTGCATGAGTGCTGTCGACAAATAACTGCTAGTCTTCATTTTTATCAGAAAAAAAATGTAAAAGGCTCCCCTGGTGTGCGAAGGGTGTTCTTTAAAAAAATAAGCTAATTTTAGCATCTCCTAAGTCAGGAATTCTTTTATGTTTCTATCTACTACTTGCTGAGAAATATAATACAAAGATGAATTTTCACTCCATTTCTATTTTTTTTTGTCTCACTATATATTGTTTATAAACAAATAATACAGTACAACCTTTTATAAGAAGGCTTCATCCTGAATAGGATATAAAGCACACATAGACTGAATGTACAGCAGCTTTGTAAGAAGTTGTGAATACCGAAAAGAGTTTACTTGAATATCTTGAAAAAAGAAGGCAAACATGAATAATCTTGGTCATATTATTTGTGGTATTTTGCAGAACAGAATCGTATTTCAGAAGAAGCCTTCTCAATACCTGGTGGACAATTTGGGGAAAAAAAAAAAAAAGATTCCTTATTACAAAAAAGTTACACTAATTGCAAATATCCTCCAAATAATGTACACTTTCTGCTGTTTATTTTTCCATTAAATTAAGCATATTATTCTTTCAGCTGCATCTCTACCTACCTAAGCCCTGTTTCAGATATTCAGCCCCAAGAGTATACTTTGTGATCTGGACTTAAACGCCAATTTGTTGTCATCTCAGTTCATACTTCACTACTAGGCATAGATACACAGCCAGGAGGAAGGAGGAACCATTAGGTGGAATTCACCGTGACATGAGGTTGGAAAGACTGAGATGGAAGTGGAAGAGCCAATAAAAACCTCTGCATTTTTCTGCATTTTTCAGCTAAACTAATATCTTGGGACCACTAGAATCAAAGGTAATCACTAGATATGAAAGCAAAACATGAACATCTGGATTAAATATTGATACACAGAGGGGACCAGGGTAAAATTTTTCATTACTTGTAAAGGAGTCATTATTTTACCTTGGTGTTCATCCTTTGTGGAGAAAAATTGTTGTGGCAATGTGTTCTGTATTGTATGGATAACTAATGTGATATGGGTCAAGGAATTTCTGTGTTTTGCATTTAGCCAATATGAAGACAGAAGTTCGTGGATTAAAAATTGATGTAAGAAGGACCAGATTTTACAATTGCAAAAGACAGGAATGATTTGAGATCTGTGCCCTTTTCTGAATCTGTTTTCAACCTTCAGCTGCTCTATTTCTTTTTTAAGAATTGTTTTGGCATTTTCTCTTGGGGATTGCCATAAATTAGATATCCTGGTGTTAACTTTAGCCAAAGGACATGAGAAAAGATGTAAATTGTCATAAAATAGGTAATTATGCTTCGTGCACTCCCTGATTATACCTTTTTAATTGAATGGTCTAGCTGAAGGAAAGACCATAGTTAATGGAATAAAAAACCATAATATTCTGCACATGTATTAGACTTTGCATCTTCAAAGTGTTACATAAATTAATTAATATAACAATTTTTCTAATGCCTTTTTTTTTTGTAACAGGACATATTAATGAAAGACAGTGTCAGCACACGGGTTGGTTATCTATGTCTGTGTTAACTAAGTAAGAAATAATAGAAAATGGTGCAAAGATATCATGTAAAGTCTGCATGGAATAAACAGCCTCTGGGTTATTTTTGGTTTTGTTTCAATTTAGCTGACAAAAATTCCCAAGCAAACAAATACGAACCAAGGGCACTCATGCAGATTATAGAACGGAGCGTGCAGGTTTGATGTCAGTATTCAGAACATAGATCCATTAATTCACCCATTAATTATGTTTGGGTTTTTTTGTTAGTTTTACCTTTATTTATTAACTCTTTCTCTATGTATATTTACTACAAGCTTTGTCATTTCCAACTAGGGCCTGAAACCTGGTATGGATCAGGATGTTTTTCTTTTCATTTGGGAGCACAAAGAGTTTGAGCTTCCTTATGTGCACCTTTATGCTGTATCCTGATAGTTGTTGGTGGGGAAAATTCTCTGTGGTGATGGTACAGAACTACTGTATCACTGATAACATGGACAACATACTCATATAAAATTCCTGTTGATGTCAATGAGAGTTTTGGGCTTAACTGAATTAGCATTCAGTCAGAAATGCTTTAACTGTCTTCCTGTTCACTAAATTCCATACAAGTCTTGTGATTGTTCAGTAGTCTTCACTGTAATTTATGTTCTTTGTCTTGCATTTATATTTTGGACTACCAAATTTGTCACAAAAAGCTTCAATAAATATGTAACAACTGTTTTGATTTTGACACATTTAAACCACTTCTCTCATTGGTGTGCAGAAAGCACAGAGTGAAGTAATGACTCTAGGCTTGCTTACAGAAGAAGAAAGTATTTCTGAGTAGGAAATTTAGGCTAGCATCCTTATGTCAGTTGTACAGGCACATATTTAAGTAAAGTTTATAATATCATTTGCACTTTTGTAATTCATCTAGTTGATCCTACACTATTTGTACCTTTTAAAATAGGCCATTGTTGAAACACATACCTGCTAATGACAGTTACATTGTTCTTTAAGTCTAGCTGTTTAGATATCTTTGAGGATCTGAGTAGGAAATAGTTTCATTTTTCTGTGATTTTCTGAAAATATTTGAGACATTATTCTACTTCTTCTATTATTCTATTCTACAATAGAATGTTCATGAAATTCTTGAAAACATTGCCATTGAGGTCTACATGGTTAGAATCAGGAAGTCAGATTTGGCAGAAGGAACATTACTTCTTGAGTTATTTTGCTAATAACTGTAAAATACACCTCAATAAAGTCCTCCCTTTTGTTAACATCTGTCACATTTTAAAATCATAGAACAGGTTTTCCAATCATGGCACTTCATTTGTAAAATGCTGCAATGGTGATATAGAGCATCTCAAATTAAAAAAAAAAAAAAGTTTGAACTATCCTATGTGAATTGCTTAGTTCAGAGATATTTAATATATATACATGATTTGTGCATAGAATATGCACTTATAGGGATATAAAACAGGTATCCAAGAGTAATTTTGCTATAAAAATACAAGCAGAAAATAAGTAAGTTGCAAGTATAACAAGCACTGTCTCCTACTCAACCACATTCTTTTGTAAAAAGATGCAGGTGTTCACCACATGAGAAGAGAAAGAATGAAAATTTTGAGAGTGCTCTATATGCAATAAATTTAATGCAATGTTCATGTGCACATCTGTTATGTATTGAAATGTTTTTACTAGCAAATTTAAGGAATGTATGAAGATAAAAGGACTACAGCTAAAAAGGGAGAAATGAGTTTACAGGAAACAAGATGTGAAGGTTTTCTGCTTTCAGGGAATGTAGTGATCAGTTTTAAAGCTAGTGGAAAAAGTAGGGTCATTCTAGAAAGATGTATGCAGAGGGTAGCTTCTTTTGACTATACTACATTCACATTATCATAGAATCATTAAGTTTGGAAAAGACCTCTGAGGTCATCCAGTCCAACCATCAGCCATCTCCACCATGATCACTAGCCATGTCCCTCAGTGCCACATCCACACGTTCCTTGAACACCTCCAGGGATGGTGAATCCACCACCTCCCTGGGCAGCCTGTTCCAATAGCTCACCACTCTTTCTGAGAAGAAATTTTTCCAAATATCCCACCTGATCCTCCCCTGGTGCAACTTAAGGCCGTTACCTCTGATTCTATGCTTCAGCTGAATTGACTTGATTCCTTATATTGGAGATTTTATCTTGTGTGTAGGTTTGGTATCAGCAGGCAGGAAGTATCTGAAGATTCTTTCTGGAACTCCATTAAAAGCCATGTAATTTTTTTCAGAACACCCTCCCTGTTTCCTCCCATGCCTACTGCCTTTTTAAAGACTAATATTCTTCTCACCATTACTTGAAAAGGCACACTACAGACAAAGTAACATGACCTCCTATGCATGCATGGCCAATGCCAGAAATGATATTTTGATTTAAAAGCTATGGTATGGATGAATAATATAAAACTGCAGTGATTTTTTTTTTTCCCACAGATTAGAAACTCAGTGAAAGCCTTTGCAGTTGCTAGGAATTTTTCTTTAAATATGACAGATTTTGAATCAGATCCAGATTGTTAAAAGGGACATTTCCCTGGTTCTCTCTGGAACTCCTACAACTTATTTCAATAGAGAAAAGTGTAATTTTTATTTCAAGTGAAGAATTGCTCCTACTCAGGTACTAGTATTTTCCATCCTTTTCATTATGTATGAATTCTAAAAAAGCAACCCTGAAATAACTAGTAGAAAAATACAGAGAAAAGCGCTCATGACTTCAAACTGTTTTCCAGGTAGTTTAAACACACGAGGACAGCACAACAAACTCTTCATTGACCTATTCTGTGAACATACACAGCTGAAGTCTGCAAGGTATGCTAACAGAATATTCCTTGTAGCTTTCAAGAAGAAAGAGCGCTTTATGACCCCAGGTTTTTACATTTTCCCATTATGTAGATTGACTGTTTTGATAGGCTGAGGTGACTGATGATAGCTGAGTCTCAAGGTTGGAATGAATCTGATTGTCTGTGAATTGGTAGAGAAATGAATACTCAAAGCAATTGTCAGTTACATTATTGGCATTGCCTAGCTGAAAATCAACTAAAACTTTGAAGCAGTTAATAATTTTGAGAATGGTCATTGAATGACAATATCGGCAAAATTGAAATGATAAAGAAACTAAAATACAATAAAAGAAAAGAAAACACTGTAATAATAAAAAGCTGGATATTGTCTTTCTTATCAGTTTCATTTTGATTGTTTAGTTCTGAAAGGAGATGAAATGAACTGATCTTTCTTGCAGTGGAGAAAATGTCGCAGGCATCAGCTACAGGCTGAGGTCACACCGAATGTGATAGACATTCACAAGGAAGCCCATTCCTTTAGGGAAGCTGTTTTACCCATACTGTATTTCATAATGTGTTAAGTGACAAATTTGAGTTTGTTGTAAAACTGGCAACATGTGTGAAACAGTCCTGATTTGGAGATGTAAGCCCCAAAAACAAGGTACGAGATATACTCTGGTCTTCAGTGAGATTGTGCATATATCATCACATATAAACCAGTGAGACGTCCTCTGGGCTAATATTGATTTGGGATGATATATCTATACACTGTGTTGCATATTCATGTAGGATTACTGATTTAGCATTAATATATTGGTCTGAAAGTTGCAGTGATTTAGGAGTAATTAAAAAAACGCAGCTGTAGGAGCAGTATGGATATGTGTGTGAGGTAATCACACACTCTTCCAGTTTAATTTGCCACAGAATTTGAATCAACACCAGCCCTTTAGATAAAGATCTGATCTCAGTCTTTGTGATAGATTAGTCCACAGAGAGGCAAATAATCTGTGATTCATAACCCTGCCAGGTTCTTTAATGTTTTTGGAAGGCCAACTGTAAAATTATAATGGGATACTCAGTATTGAAAAGCTAGTTAAATAATTTTATGATGGTGGAAAAAGTGCTGAATGTAATAACAAATGTTTAAAATAAAAGCTGTTTTAATTGGTTTACCAAGATGTTTTGAAAATGAAAGTAAGGCACTGCACTCTTAAAGGGCTTCTACCCAGTAACAACCTCTTACTCTCTACTTATTAAGTTATTGAAATTCATGCTAAATGACTTGTAGAATTCCAGAGATAGAGCTTGGGTTTAAGAGAGGAAAGAGCTATTGTATCTACTGCTGAAAGCCTGTGTTTTTTTTTAAGGTTGATCCATTTGTTAGAGCAGAATTTTTGCTTATGGAAATTGCTAGAACCATTGACACATCTGCTAAATAGGGAACAATGTTTACGAGCAGTATGTGCAATTTAATGGTAATAACTGCAGTGAATTACTGTGCACTAGAATATCTTCCAAGTCTTGTATCTTTCATCACACACCTTTTTTGTGCTCAGTAATCCCTAAACTTACATAATACAGAGAAAATGGCATTCAAAGTGATCTTTATGAACGTTTTTTGTGTTTCATAGCTTGAAGATAAGAGCTTCTGTCTGCTGTGGAAAGTCTCTGTCAACAGAATCTGCTTGATCAAAGCATCCTTTGTCAGTTATTAGTAGAAAGAGTGAAAATCCACTAAATTGTGATTCTCTGTTATCTGTAGCATTTTCAGCTTGCAGCTTTTGCAATTTTCATGCTTTCCAAATTGTAACAATAGTTTAACATTTCAAATATGTTTTTGGCATGCAGCTAGGAGAATATCAGGGGAAGTGTTTGTTTCTTTTCTTTGGAGAATAATTGAAGGTTTTTTTTTCTTTCTTTTTTTTTTTTCTTATTCTGTTTGTTCTGTTCTCCATGATTTCTGGTTTCTGGACTCCTATGGCATGCCAGTATGAGTTATTAACCATCACTGCTGAATGGGTCCCTGCTTAGCTCTCCTGGTAAATTAAGCCACTGTCACATTTAGGGCACTATAAAAAAACAAGCAAAGGAAAACTGAAAAACTTTCACTGTAAAAGCAAACGATTCCTGTAGACATAATTGAAAGACATGAAAAGAGTGATAATGAGACAATGTTGGACTCTTTTTTTATATCCGCCTGTTTCTGTGAAAGGTATCCTTCCAGTATCCTCTCATCTCTCCTAAATTATTCACTCTTCATTTTAAAAATCTGAATATAGTGTATTTTCCCCTTCCTATTTCCAATATTTTTAAACAATTGAATCATTCGAGTGACTGACTTCCTCCACTATGCTTCATTAAGTAATTGAGTTAAATTGATTCAAAATAAAGTGACACACTTTATTTCACAATGATTGGTTTGAATCAACATTTACCTTTTTTTTCCATTGCCTCTTTATCACACACTTTTTCTCTTCAATGTTCGCAGAGTTCTTTTATTGTCTTTAGCAAGGCAAGTAGTGATCATAGGCATTGTTTAGATATATCTGCAAAGAATACTGTGTCAGAACCTTTGTGCTTCCAGTCGGTGCTTAGAGCTGTTTTTAAAATCCTACTTACTTTCACATCACTCAAGAAAAATATCTCCAAGCTATTTCTTTCCAGATTACCTAGGAAGATTTTCCGAGAGTAAAAAAAAAAAAAAAAAAGAGCGAGAGAGAGAGAGAGAAAAGAAAAAGAAAAAGAGAAAACGAAAAAGAAAAAGAAAGAAAAAGAAAAGAGGGAAGGAATTAAAAAGACACTGAAAAATATGCAGAAGCTCAATAATGTTTGTTAGAGAACAAAATAAAATTTGTAAGACTTCTAAAAAAATGTCAACTATAATGTAAGAAAAAAATAACTTCATTTTTAGTGGATAATAGAAAATATACGGGGAAAAATAAGAGGAAAATTCTTTTACCAAAGAAAAAGAAAAAAAAAAA
Source organism: Numida meleagris (assembly GCF_002078875.1). Lineage (NCBI taxonomy): Eukaryota > Metazoa > Chordata > Aves > Galliformes > Numididae > Numida > Numida meleagris. The sequence goes on from NC_034410.1 coordinate 103,703,907, forward strand.
AGTGAAGGCATTTCATGAAAAACGTTTCCACAAAAAGTATTCAATCAAGTCTTTTTTCAGTGCCTTTCTTTATGTTTATGATTCACTGATTAACATTTTAAACCGCTGGGATTTTTTAACTGGACACCGAATGCCTGAAATTGTGAGGATGGATCACTGTAATCACTGATTCCAGGTGAATCCCTGAACTTTAGTCCTTCATCAGCATATCAGTTATATTATCTCTGACATTAAATTGCAATAGATGATAGCCATCAGGAAACAAATAATAAACCTGAAACCTGTATATCTATGGCACTTCTTCTTCTGATAGCTGCTGGCAACAGCAGGTTCCTTTAATAGGAAAAGTATACTTTTAAAATGTCAGTGATTGCAATCAGATTTTCTTTGAATGTATTTGCTTAATATAGCAATAGCAAAAAAAAGTAGAAGTAGAAAATCTGTTTTTATTTTCTCTTTGGTCTGAATTCATCCCAGTATCATTATAAAAACACCAATGCTTCATTGGTGAAGTTGCTCAACCAGATTAATGTTCCAGTACTTTTTCCTGGAGAATAGATCTAGACTTATAGATTGTAATATGGCTAATGATCCATTTCTAGTCTTGGTATTGTTGGAAGATTGCTATTTATAATTTCTTATATGCACAATGTGCATTTTAAAAAATATTACCGAGGGGGAGAATGCTACTGATGCTAATCCTTTAGTATTCAAATAACAAAACTAATCCAGTCACCAGGACTGCAGTAATATTATCTCATGCAAACAAAAGCAATTATGAACTATGATAATATATATAATCACTGTATGTCTTGTGGTTTTTTAGTATATTTTGATTTTTCTCAGTTTTGGGAGGTTAGATATATTTCATACTGAAACTCCAAGAATCTCATTTTCTGCATGTAAGAGTGTTCACATGGATACAATTTAGGCTGAAAAGCAGACACATGTAGGCTTGTTATCACCTGAATTACATGAGTAGCCATTAGTATTAATTTTACCAAAGTCATTTTTGAATAAACTGGCAAAAAGAAATTGAGAATTTGTTCTAGACTTCATACCTCAAATTAAAAGGTTTTGAATGTAAAGCTCAGGCTAAATAGTTTTGGGAGATCTTTATAATAGCTACTTAATGAGTAACAGCTAAAATTATGGATAACTTCCATTTTTCAAAATTTATTTCTTCACAGATAAAGCTTTTGTAAATTCATAGACATTCATATGAATGAAGAGCATGGATATTAATAAATATTTATTTTTAGTCATATGGCATAGCTTTTATTCTTTTGTATGTAACATTCATAGTCTGGGAGATGCCATTTAATTAGAAGATTTGTTTACCCACTAGTGGAGATGAAGAAAACAGAGTGTCTACTCTTCACTGAACTGTAAGAATGTCTAAAAGGCAGTCGAGAATAAAGCCAAGAAGAGGCAATCAAAAAGCAGTTCAATGCAACTTGCTAAGCATAGTTAATTTGATACTTAGCATGAGCATATCTTCCTGATGCTTATCAGTAAGGCTTTTGGTTTTTGTTTAGGGCAGTTTGTGGGTAGCTCTGTTTATAGATCCCATTCCACAGAGCAAGTGGCAATGCTGAACCAATTATCCTAGAATCCCATCAGCTTGTGTTTCTGCTGTGGATTTTGGAATGAAGCAAAGCAGAAGGTATCCCAAGGTGGACATAAACTTTGATTGTTTAAATATTTCTGATTTGTGAAGGAATGTAAGCCACACTGCAGAGATTTGAGATACTGGTGAAGCTGAAACATGTCTGGTAAAGAAAAAGTCATCACTGGCTCTAGCTCTTTTAGGCCTCTTGAAGGTCTGTCTTTCCCTTTTACAACTGTTTAATGTCCACTGTTATTATTGATGCTACTTTCCGTCCCATGGTGCAGAAGCTTCATCTGAACAGAACAAACCTCAAAGGGCAGTTGCCCTGAGGACATGGTAGAGTAATAAGATGCAAGCAGGAGAAATACGGAATATGAAAGTAATGGTGACACGATAAACTCCTGTTAGATCAAAGACAGAAAGGCAGATTGCCCTTAGGACAAGGACACACACTTGCAAAATGGCATACTTTGTAAATTAGATGAAAAATAATATAGGAAAAAAAACATCTGTTCAGTGAAGAGCAAAAGCAGGGAGGTCTGGTTGGTTGTGTGACTGACTGAAGGAAAGTTACATTGATAAGGTCTGTGCATTAATAGGCTGAAACAGAGAACACAAATTACGCTAATGAATAATGTATATAACGTGTTTGTTAACTTTATGTGTTCACAGGATTTTACAAACATTAAATGAGTCACAGAACTGTATTGCAAAGGCTGAGGTCTGTAATTGTAGAAATGTGTGGCTGAAGGGGATATCTGAAGGTTATCTAGATTATTTTTTCTGTAGGAGGCAGAATCAGTCATACTCAGATTACACCAGCAACATTTTTATAATTTTCTTAATTGTATCTAATATGTCCAGTGAAGGAGATTCTGTAGCCACCTTGGGTTGCTATTCATGATTTTCATTGTTGTCATAATTAAAATGCTTTTCCTAATACTGGCTTCATTGTGTGTTGTCTTAATGAAGACAGTTTAATTTCCTGAAATGTCCTGAATGTACATTATTCTTCTTATGGCTGAAAAACTGGCTGAGTAGAATGAGTCAACAAGGAAGGTGGATTTACTTCAAGGACATGGAAGCAGCACTTTGCTCTGTTGCTAAATATAAAAATGTTGCTAAATATAAAAATTATAAAAAAGGCCAGATTGGTCTTAGTATATATACTTTTTATTACTCTCCTAAAGACTTTTATACACTTTTGAGCATGATCTGACACAAAAATATATAGTAAGTCTTTACTAATTATTCAAGAAACATAATACATGGATGATGTATGAAGTAGCCTTACACTGATACGTGCAATATATGATGAATTCACTGTCTTCCTTCACAAAGCAGAATCTGCTGTATCTAGGCAGAGCAAAAGATATTCTTCCTAGGATTAGCCTTAAATAATCAATGAGTGTACAAGAGAAGAGATTCTGCCCCAGACAGTTCCAAGACTCTTACACATGGAATTCTTGTCTCCCACCATGAAGTCACTGCTTAATGTATGCTAGGCATACAGCTTTATTGTGTCCTACTGTGCATATTATATCAAACATGGTGATCTAATAACAATTAGGGACTTCAGTCTTTGGATAATTTAATTCATCACTTTGTTGCCTATACTTATGTTTATCAAAAAGTAAGAATTTTGCCATTCTGTAATTCATAGAGACAATAGAAATTTGTTAATATTATTATTATTCTTTCTTTCTTTATATTCTTGCCTTGAAAAACGCAGCCCTTCTCTAATGACTTATGAACATCCACCAGTTCAGGCTATGCAATCATAAGGAGGAGAACTTTTTTCTGACAATAAATCCATGAACAAAATCAAAAGCAGACAGGTAAAATGGAGCTTGTTCATCTCCAGTCTTTAAATGCTGAAAAGTATCTTTCACTCCATACAGCACATAGCTACCAAAATAGATTCTATCAGAGAGAATAAAAATATTGTTCACTTCAGTGTTTTCTGTTTGTTAAAAATGGTGGCAGGAGAGGTGGCTGCCTTATAAGAAAAATAACATTTACTTAGAAAGTCTCATGTCAAGAAAAAAAAGAGGAAAAATGCTGACAATATTATTTTGTAACTATTTATTTTTTCAAGTCTCCTGAAATATATTTCTTTTCCCGTGAGTGTGACCACTGCAGAACCTTATCTGATGCATTAGACAGACTAATTTCTATGTAAGCATGCCAGTGTGTATTTTTGCATGGAAAAAATATGGTCACACTGAAACCATAATACATTTATTATTTATTAAAAAACATTTGGTTTTGTCAGTCTTATGAGCAAAGTCACTAAATCATACTCTTCAGTACATATCTGCAATCTGTATGCCCTCAATTAGCTTCCTAAAATACTTTTATCTACTGGAATATAGTAGGACTACTGTACCATTTGTTTTATTAATATTCAGAATCAAATATTTCAAATTGTGTGCACTGTCACTTTAAGTCATGCAAAAACATAATTACATGGTACATATAAGATAAAATTCTTTAAAATGCAAAGTTTTCATCAATTTTCATCTACTGAGCACAGAAGCAAAGCAATTTTAGTTGCTGATCTGAAATATAAGCAAAGAATTATGAATGATTTTTTTTCCAAGAGTCCACAGCAACGGTATAGTCATCACCACCGTCAATTTGCAATGCGCTCTGCCTGACTGTAGCTACATAAATAATCAAGAAGCTGGATCAGGATGGATTTTTCTTCCACCTGTGATCAACTATCCATCTACACATATATTTATATCACATGAATCGACCATTCCTTATCCCATGACAATGCACACAAATTGGATAGTTTCTGTTCAACAAAACAAATAAAATTATAGTGAATGGTCCTTCCAGTCTTTAGGTTCCTTACAAAAGAATTAAAAATCAAAGTTCTGTAAAGGCAAGCTAATAGTCTTTCACAGTGCTGGAGAAATAGGAAATAAACTTATCTCAGCTACAATTCTCCCCAAATCAATACTGCCCCCGCACTTTTTGAAGTCTTCACCACCTAGGACGGCCCATCAATCAGAAACTATTACAGAATAATGAGATGATATGTGTTTGATGAAGTTTAAAGGTCTTTTAACTTGAGAAAGAGTTGGGCAATGGTAGAGTATCATCCACCTAATTCCTTCCAGAGGGTCAAAGTTTCAATATTTTTGTCCAGAATGGAGACCTTACCTGAGATTTGCTACTCAGCATTCACACTTTTAAATGTTTGTACATCATATACATAATTTTCCCAGCTGTATTTCTCTGAAACTTTGAAGGCAAGAGTTTTGGAACCATGTATTACATTGGTGCATAAGCTACACCTGGCACTACAAGGTGCCAGCCTCAGCTAGCGTTTCTTGGCATTATCAAGATGGCATCCAAGGAGATGATAAGGTTCTGTGATGTGGCTCTGGGCAGCCTGGTCTAGTGGTTGGCAACCCTGCCCACAGCAGGGAGTGGAAACTAGATAAGATTCAAGGTCCTTTTCAACCCAGGTCATTCTATGATTAATTCTATGATTCATTCTATGATACTGCCCGGGCCAGGGGAACCTCTTCTTATTCTCTTATCTTCCCATTTATTCTGAGTTTGAGACTGTCCTCAGTGTCAGGTGTTAAAGGATTGCCAGGTAAGCACTAGGCAAACAGGTATTTCTGTCAGAATGACACTGAGTCTGACTCCAGCACATAAAATGGCTGAACTAACTCAGTTTTGGGCAGCTGGTTGATTTGGGAAGACATTACTACGCAAAATTTATAGCAGAATATGAAGAACATATTGGAGTTGCAAAGCACTGCTAACAATCTCATACAACAGAACCTGGTTTCATTTCTCAGACACTACTCTTTACCACAGTGCCTTATGGATGGGCAAGAAGAGCAACTAATTCACTCCTCAGTTGCCCTCTCTTGGAGATGCTCAGGTGGTAGAAGCACAGTTTGTGCCTGTTACTTTAAAATAAAATCCCATTTGGTGTTGCAAATGCTTTAAAAGCGTAGTCCTAGAAGTTTTCTAGATGCCCTTAAAACCCTTCCAGGCTGACATATTTAAGTGGAGGTAGGTTAATTCTCCAAATCAATATACAAGGGGAAAAAAAGTCAGCTGGTGTTTGACAACAAGATAATACAAGTTGTATGACTCCTTTCAGCCTGCTCAATTATTATGAAGGCCAGGGATTATTTAACACACTTAAGAGTTGTTAATTTTCATAGCAGTAGCTTGCAGACAGCCTAAATTAAAACAGACTGCTGCTGTGCAGTTGCTTTGGATAATCTCTCAGTTAGGTGCTCTGAATTTCCAGACAAGTTCATTAAGCACGAACAGACAGAACTGAGGAATTTACACATGCAAAATATTGCCAAGCAGATGTCAGAGTTTGCTGTACTGGGCCGTGCCAGCGCTGTGTTCTTCTATTTGCATTTCACCTCATGTTTTCTGGTATTATGCTAATTGCTGCTATATATAGTATGTGGCCACATGCTATCAGAGTTTAAAATAATGCTATGACATTTTATCTTGAAATGTGGAATAATTTATTAGAAGTAGTCAACTACATGTATTTATAAATGAATGCAAAAATGACTGACTTGATGAAACAGCCATGCAGAACTCAATGTTGCACACATAAGGAACTGACCCAGAGCCTGATTCAGTCCTTCTTGACTTTCCTGTTTGCAAATAATTCTCTCTTCTCTTTCTGGAGTCATTAAATAGATTTAGCTGAAAAATCAAGTAAGGTTGCACACCAGTAACATTAATGGTTTTGTGAAATGCGTATACCACTTTGAATTAGAACCTAGAAGGTCTGGCTTGCTGTAAAATATGCTTAATGTCGTGTTAACTGAACAGTAAGATAAAATATAGGGAAAAGGGTGATAAGATTTCAAGGTGGAATGCTATTGGCTTTTGCAAGTAGTATATGGCATATGGTAAAAGAGAAAACAGTAAGGAAGATATATGACAAAGAGAAAAGGGTTATCTTTGACAAAATTTTGAGGTTCTCAAAAAGAATTGGTGCTGACAGTGGGGTAAGAGGATTTCTTTAAAAGGACTGAAATGCTTGAATAATACCACCTACATCTTGCAGAGAATATGTAATCCAGCATTATTTTCTGTCTTCCAAATTTTGGCTAGTTGACTGAAAGGTTGTTTTTGATTTATTTATGTTTTAGTTAGCCATTAATAATCAAACATATACCTAAACATATCTTTTTATGCACACAGGAAAAGTTCCAGAGAAGGATTGAATAGTCTGATGTCACCAACTTGAAAAGCAGATGAAGAAATATAATATTGGAAGAACCACAGGAAATATTTGCTGAAGACAAGAATCGATTGAGAACATGAGCAAATATTTTCAAAATATCTGTAATATATACAGATACAGATCTTGTCCCAACAGGAGTATGACAGAAGAGGACAGGATGATAAAAATAGTCGGAATTCATTTTCCAACAGCTTTAGAGATGAACATTTTTGTTATAAGTTTTTAGAGTAAAATATTTATGTCAAGCTATTTATGTCAAACACATTTGTAGATCACAATCAAATTTGTCCACTAACTGGAAACTAAAGTAATTTAATTGTATGTACATATTCATACACAGACGCATATATATAAATATCTGTACATGCATAAATATGTGAATATATATATATACACACAATTATTTGTCATTGAACAATCGTTGGATTTTTGCAGAGTTCTGAGGAAGTTGTTACCAAAGTTGAATTCTGGAACCAGTTCAAGACACCCACAAAACTTTCTTCAGCTGTGCTTTGAGCCCAGCTCAAATGCTTTTAAATATGGCAAATTACTTAAATGTAAGAGGTAATTTGAAAATCTTCAAATGTATGATATTAATAGTTCATAATTTCATGTGAAAGCAAATTTGTTTCTTTTTCATGTTGGAAGACAAAATGAAAATCTGAAAAGAATCTGTTCTGAACAAACTGATATTAAGGTCTTCTGTGGCTTTTTAAAAAATTTCAAATTCTACCTCAAACCTAACCACACAAATTATTTTGTTATAATTTGAGTAGTCACTCAAATTGCAGTATAAATAATATGAAATTCTCATCTGAGTATTTTTTGATGAAACATTTCAATGTGATCAATTCCTTTACCCTCAGATGTACAGCCTTCTTTATATGTATTTGTTACTAGCTTCTTTTTATCCAAGTCATCCATTTTGAATTAATATAATAATGTGTTAATCTCTCTAAACAACAAAAGTATTAAAAAAAACCCTGCTTTTTGAATTGATATTTCTTAGAAACATAGAATCATAGAATGGGTCATGTTGGAAGGGACCTCACAGCCCACCCAGTCCCAATCCCCTGCCTTGGGCAGGTCTGCCACTCATTAGATCAGGCTGCCCAGGGCACCATCCTACCAAGCCTTGAAATGATTTGTATGTACTTTTGAATAGAAAGAATAAGGCAAATAGTGTTCTTCAAATTAAAAGAGAAAGTAAAAAGTCATATGCTAAGGCACAAGAACAGCAATCAATTAGCATTGTCAGTGTAAGTTAGATGGTAGCAACACCACCTGAACAAACAGAAAAATATAGACCTGATAACAGAGAAATTCAAATAAAAACACTGGAAAGCAATATCATGTTTTGTAATAATAGCCATGATTATAGTGTACCTGTATTATTGGATTTCGTTTTTACAAATAGTTTCTTCCTTTCCTAAGCCTTTCAGTCTTCTGATAGCTCACTTTGGCCATTGACTGGTAGATTTTGAAACAATGTCTCTGATAAAGAGAATGATAAAACTCTGGCAGAATTAGTATTACTGTGTGTCTGCTTTCTCCAAAATGCTGACATAATAGTGCATTATAACTTCTTTCTTTAACATGGCAAAGGAATCTGGAGTTATTAGGATATTTTTAAAAATGTTTTAAAGACCTGGCACAGGTTTGGCCCCATCATAGCATTCATAAAATCTCAATCAGAACACTTCTTTGGTGCCATATTGTTTGGTTAACCTTGAATGAGCTGTGGTCAATGGAGTTAAATCCAGTCAGCGGCCAGTCATGAGTGGTGTCCCTCAAGGCTCAGTACTGGGGCCGCTTCTATTCAACATCTTTATTAATGAACTTGATGAGGGGATTGAGTGCACCCTCAGTAAGTTTGCAGATGACACCAAGCTGGGAGGGAGTGTTGATCTGCCGGAGGGTAGAAAGGCACTACAGAGGGACCTGGATCGACTGGAACGATGGGCCAAGGTAAACTGTAGGAGTTTCAATAGGGCCAAGTGTTGGGTCCTGCATTTTGGTCACAACAACCCCAGGCAACCCTACAGGCTTGGGGAGGAGTGGCTGGAAAGCTGCCTGACGGAAAAGGACCTTGGTGTGCTGATGGACAGGCAGCTGAATATGAGCCAGCAGTGTGCTCAGGTGGCCAAGAAGGACAGTGGCATCCTGGCTTGGATCAGGAATGGTGTGGTGAGCAGGACTAGGGAAGTCATCCTGCCCCTGTACTTGGCACTGGTGAGGCCCCACCTCAAGTACCGTGTTCAGTTTTGGGCACCTCAGTGCAGAAAGGACATTGAGGAGCAGGTCCAAAGAAGGGCAGTAAGGCTTGTGAAGGGCTTGGAGAATATACCCTATGAGGAGAGACTAAAGGAACTGGGGCTGTTTAGTCTGGGGAAGACAAGGCTGAGGGGAGACCTTATTGCTCACTTCAAATACCTGAAAGGTGATTGCAGTGAGAGCGGGGTTGGTCTCTTCTCACTGGTGACAGGTGGCAGGACAAGGGGAAATGGCCTCAAGTTGCGCCAGGGGAGGTTTAGGTTGGATATCAGGAAAAACTTCTTTCCAGAAAGGGTTGTTAAGAACTGGAAGAGGCTCCCCAGGGAGGTGGTTGAGTCACCATCCCTGAATGTGTTTAAAAACCATTTGGATGTGGTGCTCAGGGACATGATTTAGGGGTGGGTTGTTAGAGTTAGGGTGGTATGGTTAGGTTGCGGTTGGACTTGATGATCTTGAAGGTCCTTTCCAACCTGAGCAATTCTATGATTCTATGATTTACTGAATGCTTGGAGTGCTTACTGATTATGGGGAAAACTGTCAGCTTTACTGTAGAAAAATTGATTGAATTTGGAGTGAGCAGCAGAACAAGGTCCTGTGGGACAAATAATACATTTGTTTATATCTATTTTCAAACATTACATTCTGTCTAAGGTCTTGGAAGAACTTTACATCAGAACTTTACATCAGAACTCTGATCTGAATCTATGGCAGATTCATGTGAGGGAAAGTTAGTGGTGAAATACTGAGTTCAGTGTTAATAAAAACTCTTAATAACCATAATGCGATGTGAATACATCAAGACACTGATAGTCATAGCAGTTTTTAGTGCACTTCTCTGTGATCTTTTTAATAACATTCCATGGCTTCCTTGTCAATCTGGATAACAGTCTGAAGGGAATAGAGTTTAAACTAGGTTTGATCTATTTCCTTCTTCTATTAGAATTTGTTTGTTTTTTTTTTTAAGTTAAAAATATGTATATCAAATGGGTTTTAGTAGTAAATCTCTGTCAAAATAGAAGGAGGTCTTCATCTGTAAAGAGCTGTCTTTTGGAATCCTAACTGGAGACCAAGACTTGCAGCTTACATCATGCTGACAAGAGAATTTAGGTTTGCAGATTCTAAGTTTCTACTCCATTCAGATTTCTCTTATGGTTTCTAGTCTTGGCAAGAAACTCTTACATTCTTTTCTTAACACATATTGAGCTTATCCTCACTCCTGGGAGCAAATCAGGTTAAGACCTCTACAGGAGAAAATGAGGATATTCTCAGTGAGTCTGGACATACAGGTTTTTCATTATATTTGTAAAGTATTTCAAATATTTGTATTTATGCAGATATTTCAAATATTTATAAATGTTTTCACAGAATGAGAGAATTGTAGGGTTTGGAAGGGACCTCTAGAGTTCATTGAGTCCAACCCCAAATTTTAATTGCTCTTGTATCAAAATTTTTCTCCAAATTCCTTTCCATGAAAAATTTACATTACATTGTACTGGAATTCTAACTTGGAATTCTAACTTGGAATTATAATTTCATGTCACAGTGGAAACCTATGGGTAACTACTGCATTTTAACACATTAACATTCAAATTGTGCATTTTCCAAATTAGCTGAATGTTTTATGCGTTTTTTCTAAAAACACAATTTCACAGGGCTGCAACTGAAAACCACACTATGTTTTGTGGATTCCTCTCAAAAAGCACTTTTAGACATTTTTATTAAAAGATGTTGACAAACCAATTTTTGGCACTTTTATTTTCAGAACCTTAATTTATTGAATGTTTTGTCTGCAGTAAACCAACAGGACTGACCTGACATGACTTCACTGAGTTAGTACATAAGGACAATGAAAGATAGAGTAGAGCACTTCCTCTTTTTCAGACATCATTCTTGAAGAGTCCTAATGGTTTTCATCATGTTCTCCTTTTATTTCATCTGTGAAGAAAATCAGGATTGTACTCAAGAGGAATGTGAAGTTACAGTGTATTTTGTCTCCATGCAGATAGATGTTTCTATCTCATGTCTCTAATTCTTCCAAATGAATGTTTGAGGCTTTTCAGTGGCATCTTCTGCCAGGATTTGGCAGAAGTTACTGCAGAGCAGCTGGCTCAAGAATCACTCTAGATAAAACAAGTGATATGGTCCTGGCTAGAGGAGATCTGGCATATCTGCCTCTGTCTGATATTTGATACTTGTGTGGATATCCAGGGCTTCAGTCCTTGTTATTCTTGGATGATCAGTTTTCAGCAGTTGCCAGGATTACCTTCCCTCATTTGCATACGGTGAGGAGATTATCATTTTATTTCTGAAGGACACTTTGTCACTTTAAGCCTTTGCCACCTGCATAGTGTCCTACTTTGAACTACTTCCTATATTCATTTGGAAACAACACTTCATGCATATCGGAGAGCTCTCATCAGTGTGGAAGATAGGTAAAGTAGATGTTCCAGGGCAAAATGCAGCAGTTTCACAGTTTCTGAATGCTGGTTGTAATATTTGCGGTATGAATATTTTGTGGCCATTTCCTTTGAGAAATAAACTTTCAGTAACAAATTATCAATTTATTGCTCAATTCAGTGGTTTTCTGCTTCTATCAATATGGAAAAATTTACAACACTTCTTTTTTCTTTGACTCAAAATGAATTAAAATTTTTTTGGAATACCTGACTCTCAACTTTTTTGATCTTTACTACTTTTTCTCCTTTTTCTTGATCACTTGCCAAACTTGCATAAATTGAAGATTTTTTTTCCCTTGTAATTTCAATATTTACTTATATCTTAGGGAATATGAAGAATTCATGTTGATTAACATCAACCATGTAATAGGCACTCCCTTACAGCTGTAATCAAAGTTGTTTGAAACTATGTTAAAATATCATGGACATCTAAATGGGAGGTTTTTTTTAAGTACAATAGAGGTATTTGAAATAAGTTTTTTCCTTGCTGAATCATTAGTTTTGTGACTTCCTCCTCTGAATCAGTGTGGATATGTTTGCCTTTAGGGTATGCTTCAAGGATCACCATTTAAAGCAGACTGCTGGGAAAGCAGAATTAGCTTGAAGAGCATATTATTTGATGGAGTTATCATTTCTCACACCTCCGTTTTAGAAAAAAAAACCACCAACATTCATTGATTCCTTCTTTATGCAGTGGTGGATGATAATTTTGAATCATGCATCCACTTCAATTTTATTTTTTAAATCAACTTGTTATAAATATACAGACACAGCCATAATAAATGAATGCCAATAAATACTGTTTCCATTTTTCATTGAAATATCAGGACATCGTGACTGCACAAGTAACTTTAAAATAAATGACATTGAAACCTCACATTCTTTAGTTATAATAATATAGGTGTTATGACTGTAATCAGAAATGCTCATACAAATACTTTTTAATTGTTCCTCAACATGATAAATTTACATCATTTTGATTGCAGATGGCATCTGCTGCTTTTAGAGTACGTGGCCAAAGCATGTTTCTTCAACTGGCATATAAATAGATTGCGGTTTTCAGCACGTCTGTATATGTAATGTAACTGGAATAAAACAAGTGCAAGTGCAGTGAGAAGATATTTTTGACTGCCATCTTGTAAAGACGTCTGGTAGAGGAAAGCATAAAATTAGGTCTAGTGTGCTTTTGAGGACCATTTTTATGAACTTGATATTTGCACGATTTAGTTTCATGGTCTGTGGAGAGGGGTATCACCTGTTCATCTAATCTAATCTACACTGATATATGGAAATGAAAAATTGCACACTGAAGGTATTAGGCAAGTTTTTGCTGCATTACATACCCTTAGTGGGATTCATTTAGAATTATCTCTTTATCACAGTGAGAATCCTTGACCACTGCACAATTTCTCCATTGTCACTAGTTGCTGTAGTCATTGGTGGCATTTGATACTGTTGAAAAAAAAAAAAAAAGTAGAAAACATCTCACCTTAAAAAGGAGAACAAAAGAGGGAAAAGAGAAAGAGGTAAAGGTAGAAACCGTGTCAGCATTTCCCAAGCATTGTGAAACCCTCAAATGGTGAATATGTTGTCTTCTCTTCCTAATCAACTCTTGATAATGAAAGATTTATTAGATAAATGTAGGACATTTTTGTATTGGTACATGCAATTCCTGAAAAGACACTGTGATCTCCTCTGCTGTAATGATTATCTGAATTTGTACAATAAATATCTTTGCAATATCCATTTACTCCAAGAGTTGGGGGTACACGTGTAGGATGGGAATTCTGTTGCTTGCTGGTAACTGTTCACTTAAGTTACATTATTTTGCTTTCATCTGTGTTCACTGAGGGGCATGTGATGGCTGTGATGGCTTCTTTCATGTGCAAATATAAAATGGGTTTCCTGAACATTTATGCAGGAGACTTTGAATTTTGACTTCTTGGACCAGTAGAGGAAAACAAACACTGTGTAAACATGGATAAAGCTAATTCATTTAACAGTTCATATGAATGCAAATGCAAACTGCCTCATTTATTCAAAAAGATCTACTGAGTTAAAAAACAAACTAGTGTTTGCTACAGTCAGAAGAAAGATTAAAAATAAAACCAGTGCATTTTTTCTCACCATATTCACATTTAATTCTGTGTTTACTTCTAGTGTTTCTGTCACACTTTTGTTTGAAATATAGATCTGAACTCTCAATTGTTTTCTGAACAGACTGTTGTACTCCTGCAAAATTTCACTGATCTCTTCTGTGCTCAAAATGCTGCCTTAACAGAAGAAACTTCTGGAGTGGGCTTTCAGTCGCAGCCTCTGGTCCCATATTCAAGCCCCACTGTGAGAAAGAGATATGTGAACATGTAGAGATAGTAACTGAAACATATCCTAATTCTTTTATTTATTCACTAGGATATATGCTTTCTTCCTTTCTTTCTGTCTTTCTGTCTTTTTTTAATTTTCCAGGCTTGCTAAAACAGATATCAACAGCATTGCTATAAAGCCAGAATAGTGAACAAGTTGTGATTACACCATAATCAGAAGTGGCCAAGGTATAATCAAAGCTCCAGTTGCTCAAATTTTTCTAGAGCAATGCGGGAATGATCTTTTAATAAACTCTACAAAAATGTAACTATTGTAGAAAAAAAAAGAAAATGGAAAATATTCTTTCAACAATTTTCATGAAATACTTTGTGCACCAGGGCAGATTTCCATCTGAATATTTTGCATTTTAAAATAACAGATTTCAGAATTATTCTCATACATTTTCATTTTCTAGTTTAAGTATTGTGCACTCTTGAGCCTTGACACTGAAGAAAATAACATCTTTGCAGTTCTAATTGAAAACAAGATCATGGAAGAAAGATCAACTGAAAATGCAGCAGCTTTTGATGTGTTTGGCATTTTGTTGTGAACATTTCACAAAGGCCCAGAAAGAACAATGCTTAATTTTCTGATCCTGGATTGAATTTATAGCTCTGGCAGTCAGAAAATCATCTTTGGACTTGTAAAACACAAGCATTTGATCTGGAAACTACTGAGAGAGAATAAATATGGAACCCCACAATGCCACTCATTCAGTTACTTTTTGGCATGTAGTAACTGGACTGAAAGAAGAGATGCAAATAAATACAAGTTCAATCAAGTGTGAGAAGACAGGTTTTCCACATGAAAACTAGCATCACCTCTATACTGGTTCTGAGGCCAATTCCAAGTTCATTATACTGTCAAGGACATTTTGTCCTCACTTTTATAGCAATGTGCTTTGCACTCAACATCGTTATTGATACAATACATATGTTTATGGAGAAACTTCCATTAGAAATAGACCCCCCTTTACCCCTAATCAATATTTCATTTCTTTTATCAAGTAATCTCATTCAACTTCATCTATAATATTTCAGGCCTAACAATGTAATCTCTGAAAGACAACAGAACAGGAAATAAAGAGAGAAGATGGGAGAAGAGAAAGGAAAAAGCGAGCAAGAGAACAGCTTGCTTTGCTCTCATTATTGCTATCCGTCAAAAAATGTGCAGAGCCCTCTGTCAGCACATAGGCCCATTCTTCTTTGTTCTTTTTAATGATATTCTTACAGAAGTTACATCTAAGTTCCGTATGCGTATCCGTCACTGACTGTGAATCAGAATGTATATGAAGATCCATTCATTTACATCATAATTCTGATATCAACCTTTCCTGTTACCACAGAAACACAGTCCATGACCATGCTTTGTATTAAAAAGAAAATATATGATACCATCAATGATGACAGCTCCCATGATTTAATCCTTGATTTTTGTCATAAAACCTGACCTTTACTTGATCTTACTGCTTTACTTGCACATCTGATTTTTAAGACTGCTGATAACTTGGCTTCATTTACTTCCTCAGTCTGCTCTAATATAAATTTACAAGGATCAGAGTTTCCCAAATGCATCAGTTCTCTGTGGCTTTTGTCTGCTAAATAGAATGCTCTATTTTTGCCTAACCAGAAAACTAGTGTCCCTAATGCCTCTAATGCTTATCATAAATTATCTTGTCGTTCAAGGCTGAAATATAATCTCTTGAGAATATTTCCATTTCTATCCTATTGTTGCTTTGTCTGCCTGTTTAGCAGTTTCTACAGGTCAGACGAAGCCCACAAAGATCAAGTCCATTCTTAGCTTTCAGGGGTGGTTATAGGTCGTAGCCATTTGGTATCCTTTTCTGATGTTTTTTTATTTAAGTTCTTCTCATGCTGAGATATCTGATAAGTGAGTTGTATGTGCTGTTATACTTGCATTCTAACTTTTACAGTTCAGAGAGGCTGGAATTTGTCAGTAAAGATATGAACCCATATATCACCCACTGCTTGAAGGTTAGCAACATAAATCTTTCAATAAAAGAACAAAGGCCTACAAGCATGTTCACATTTCCTTAGCTTTCGGTGATAAAGAAGCCATTTTCAAAACAGCAATTAGGTAAAACCATAAAAATGCATACTGTAATTGTGTTCTTCATAAAATAGAGCCAAAATAGCCTTGCATTTATACTCAGAAAGAACTTATTAACATCTAAGGTCTCTGATTTGCCTCTAAATCTATTCTTTTTTTTCTCTCCCTTTCCCCCCTGCCCCCGACTTTTCTTCCATACGGAACATGTTCTCTTTTGTTTTGAATTTTGGACCTTTAACTCCTATTTTACTTCAGGAATTATTCATTACCTAATTGAAAGCACAGTGCATTTGAGGCTAACATTTTTGGATAAATAAGAATCTCTTTTATAGAAAAATCTATGGCTCTCTCTAGTTTAGATATCATGAGAAGACTGATGTTTATAATATAGAACATTTCTATTACTCTTTTCAGCTTCCAAATGTTTTGCAAACAAGAGTATTTCAGAAATGGTGAAAGTAAAGGAGTGATGGTAAATCAAGAGTCAAAGGCTGAAGAGAGATTATTGTTGAATATTATGGTTCTTGTGTCCCTGGACCACTTTCCTGTTCCTTTGATGAGATGACCTTTTTCTTTATGGCAGACTCTTAGCTGGGATGAGGCCAGATTTCATGGCAATGATGCATTGCCTCCCACCAATATGTTTCTGCTTTGGCTGCTGCGAACACAGTACTTCAGTTTGGTCTAGTAGATGATTTTTTCAGCTGATCTGAGGAAAGAAAAAAGAAGAACCTCCTGTCTTACATATTAGAAAACACTGCTTGTGTTTCTAGAAAGTGAACAAGTTTAAGGGGAACACACTTTCTGTGTGTTTTAAAAATTATATCTTTTTTTTTTTTTTATCTCAGTGGGGAAGAACTAATTGTATTATGACCATTGTATCCCTGATCCCAAATGACTCTTTTCTAGACTCACTGACTTTAGAAAATGGGTCAAGTCACTTCACTCAGATTTTCATCCTGAGTAAAATGGCTGGAAAATTATAATATGCCATCTTTTTAAAGTATTACATTATAGTAACTATAATTTTACTATTTATTTTAATGTTTATTTTAGCCAAAAGGAAAATTAAGTTTCTGTGGGTAATCTGTGTATATTGATACTATAGCTTTGATACTGTAGCTATATCAAAGCTCCTTCTTACCTATAATCTAAATTATCACTTATTAATGGAAGAAAAAAAGGTCCATATGTCTCATTTCCATGGTCTGACAGACTAGTGCTCTCTTCTTGAATACTCAAAAGATTAGAAGACTTCAGTTTTTTTTCCCTCTCTTTTTTTTCTTTCTTTTTTTTTTTTTTTATGAAGAAAAGGAAAGGTGAGAAAGCAGATTTCTTTGAATGCTGCAGTGTCAGCGCTGGTCACAGTAATGGGCAATCTGAGCTGCACCATAAGATAATAAATAACAGGAGATAAAAATATGAATAGTTGAAAAAAAAAACACCTCAGCTAGCTGAGAGATAGAAAAAAATGTAGAATACATGATTATGACAAGCGCCAGCATCATCCTGACTGCAAATAAATGAGCTAATTTACATGGGATTTTTATTTATGAATTCAAGACTGTGGCTGAGCTATACTAGGAATGCAGCCAGGAATGCTCATGTTCCCAGTATTTCCTGTGGGATATAGAACACACTGATATTTAATTGCAACTATGTGGAAAACAAAGGGTAGTGGGGTATACCGATTTTGGTGGAGATTCTGAGCACATAGTGTCTTAAAAACGTCTCAACAGAAGTTCAGAACCCAGCTTGGAGTGCTGCTCAGTAAGGGATGATTCAGTTAATTCAAGATAAACATTCAGCACCGATGAGATGATGTAAGTAAAACCAAGACAGCCATAGAGGCTTGGCAGATACAGTACCGGACTACAAGAGTCTCATGCCCTTCCAGAGGGGCTGTTACAAGCCAGGGGCGTAAACTGATATCTCAAACAGCACTGGTTTTCTGTGTAGCCAGGCAAGAGGATAACTCTCAAGGTCAGATTCACTTTTTTTACCAGCACTAATTAGCAGCTGGTACCTTCACACTGAAACACCATGGAAACTCTTAAACTGATCTCAAGAAGTACATTTGAAGTATATGTAACTTTTCAGCCAAGAAAATTATGCCTCATTTTTTTCAGATCTTCACACTGGCATAAAACTGGAATAAAATACTAGAGATTTCACACTTTATAGCAACATTACAAATAACTAAGAGAATAAGGAAGGATTTGCCTTAAAACAAATACGAAGCAATAAGCTTTTTAAACATCCTTAATTGTAAAGTCAGATGTCCTAGTTCAGAAGCATAAGGGATGTTGTAAAACCTTTCAAATAAAACAGTTCAAAAGGCATATCTTTAGAATCTGATACCTGAAAGTGGTTAAGAATGGAAGCACAAGCTATCCGCATTCAGAGCTTAAAAGCTCCTCCATTTCCAATAGTATCTACTCTCATTTGTTAGTCCTATGAGACCAACAGACAGTAAACCTTACTTGTGACAACCTGTTTTTCATATATGGGGATGAAATTACACCAGCCTGGGACCAGAGCTAGGACTTCCAGGTGTATGTTGTTTCAGGAGTGGTTGAGGGGCTGAAATAATACTCTTTTATGCTCCTAACTCTTATTTCCCGAGATTTAGGCAGATATCCCTGGAGATAGAGCTGAATTCCTCTGGGATATCTTTGCTAGGAGGAGTAGAAACACTCTACATGAAATACTGCAGATTTTCCTCCTTCTAAATCTGTCAACCTAAGTATACCTTTTAAGTGTGCCAGCATGGTTTGGAAGGCATGTAAAGAATCTAAGCAAGCATATAAGCAGCTAATTTGAAGTGCACAGATGTACCCTCCCTTGGGAATTATCTCAACTCCTGAAATTTCAGTCCAATAATTACCAAGGCAAATCACAAAGATTTCCATTTACTAATCTGGGGCTTCCTGAAATCCTCGAATTAAACCACAGCAAGAGGGTTTCAATGGAGTGAAGATTTAGTTTTTGTCATGCTCTTTTCTACGCTTCCTTCCCCTCCACCACAGTCTGATGAACAGTTCTGGTAATAAGGCAGAAAACGAATGCCAGAAGGCAATGATCTGTCCTGTGTTAATGAGATGCTACCAGTGATCTCCTTCAGCGCTCTGTATTACAAGGATATTGTTTAATACAGTCATAAACTGTCTTTAAACTATGACTAGAAAAAGAGATAAAATAGCATGAGAATATTTAGAAGGAATCTACAAACACTGAAATTTTATTCAGATTTGAAATATTTTTTTCTGATTATACTAATTACTATATTCAAATACAAGTTGTGAAAAAAATTTAAACTTCATTTCCTGCTTCTGTCAACCAGAATCTGCGCCAGAGCTGGACCATCTATCACATAGCCAGCTGACTAATATGGGGCTGCCTCCCACATTCCTTCTGCAGCATCAAAACACAGGAATCTCTTTTGTTTCTGAGAAGGGTTCTGTCTGTATAGCCCACCTGAACACTGATGAATGCTTCCGCTGAATGTAGACACCTACAAATGCAGCCACACAGGTCAATGGCTGAGATTAGTAGCTAAGAAGCAATACAGAATGAGTTTTAAACCAGATCCTGTCGTGCCCCACTCACTTGAGCCCAGCTCGAACTTTAGCTAAGCTAAAATTAGTGAAATAGCATCATACAGGCATTTCTGGTTCCCTTGCAGCTTAAGGTTAGCTATTGCTACCTGGATGTTTGTATACCACCATCAACTTTCCATTGCCTCTCTAAAGAGGCACTTATTTTTGCATACACATCAGGTTTATGCTTTCATATGTTTAGTGTGCTTGTTCTTCTCACCAGGAAAATTGAAAACATGACTGAAAGGGATATATGAACTCTAAGGATGAGGAGATAACAGCACACCTGTACCACATGCTGTATGACTCTGCCAAGAGAGAAGGATCTAACTGCCAACTCCTTACTCTGTGCTTGCAGAGCACTTAAGAACATGGCAAAAGAATAGAGAAACAAATGAACCACAGGAAATCTTCAGATAAGAAAGCAAAAAGGAATAGTTTGGAGGAGAGCTAATTAGTGCTGATCAGCAATGCAAACTTCAACGGTGAATGAGCACAGCTTCCAGAAATCAAGACAATATGCACAGTGGTGAACACTTATGAGAGATCAGCGCAGAAACAATGTTTTTTTAGGTAGAAGTCCTTGATTCTGAGGTCACTAGGTTGCTTCTAAATATCTGCAGAACATCTGTATAGGAACACAGTAATAACCCAGTTAACTAGAGCCTGCATATCCACTAGAAAGACTTTGGGGCTCCAAAAAACAGCAACAAAAAATGAAATCCTATGCCATCCAAAGACTGAAACATATGCAGATCCTTTCAGTAATAGGTACTGGGGATATAGTGTTGGTCCACACTGAAGTAAAGTGATATGAAGGGATTTTAAAACAAGATAAACTTACTTGCCCTTTGTCAAGAGACAAGAATAATGAGACAGTAGATGAAACTGAAAGGAAATAAATTCAAACTGATAAAAGGGAGTATCTTTTTATACAATGCATAATTAATCAGTCAAACCCACTGCCATAAGATTTCACTGAGACAGAGTTCAGAAAGGAAAACAGGCATTTATATGGATAATGAGAACATCTTTAGATAAGATTAAAAAAAAAAAGAAAAAAAGAAAAAGGATAGAAAGAGTAATGCTCCATGACATAAATCAGGCACTAGCTTAATGTGGAAGGCATTAAGAGGACATGGCATAGGAAAGGTAATGCTAACCCACACAGAGATTTTAGTATCTTTTATGAGACTGCACCATTGTTCTGAGCATGTTCTCATGCATTTGATGTGCTTTATTTGTCAATTTGTTTCTTGGTTCATAACCTCTGGATCTACAAAGCAGGGACTATAGGAAACACAACAGATGCTAGAAAGTATAAAATATTTGTGCATAGAGTAAGGGCGAATTTGACAGCAAGAGGAACAGGGGAAGACTTTATTGGCCTCATTTCTTCTGCAGTAGCAAGAGATTGCAAAGGACTGTGAATTTTAGAATAGTTGAAGTTTAGCTTCTCCAGCCTGCTGTTTCTGCCTCAGTGGATTCTGCTTCCATCAGCATCAATGGGATTGGAATAAGACCTCAGGGCAAGCATTTAGCATAGACTTACAAACTACAGATTTATTTAAGTAACTTCTCTGGGGATATTGACTGGTAAACCTTTGAAAAACCATCCTTCCCTGTATATTTTTAAAATGTCAGCTTTCCTTATATCACATGATGGTACATCCCTGCTTAGGAAATGGTTATTTTGGTTCTGTCTTGCAGGATGATGAATCACATGGTGACACACCACTGCACTTTTAACATTGTTGTGTTTGCATTAGAGAATGGTTGAGCTGACCTGTAGAAAGGAAAGCCAGGCCAGAATCGTCTCAAAAAAAAAATAGATCTGAAGTCAACAAAGGTTACTAGGTTTTCATTATTTCACATTTTTCTGTTTTGGGATTCCAGCTGTGGCCTAAAATAGCAGAGATTATACTTGTGGATTAAGGCTGTATTTAAGTACTTGACTTCTGAGAGGACCAGACATGCAGTATAATGAGCCTGTGGACAGAGTTTAAGAAGATCTCAGGCATATGCATGCAGTAACAGGAGGCAGGGAAACAAACAGCTAAGTGGGTTCTGCCAGGAATGTATAACTTACGTTTGCAATCCAATGGCAGAGGGTGGGGGGAGACTGGTACTAGAGCTGCAACTGAGTGTCAGCAGTATGAAGAAGGAAGAATAATATGGTGCTTAATGGAGAGGAAGGGAGGCAATGTCTGGAAGGAGAAGTAATACAGGCGGCACATCTGGACCACTGGCTAAGAGCAGAAAGAGGATGCACATGCAAATACCAGAAGAAATGGGATGAGAATGTTCCCAGTGTTTGCTGACTCTTTGCTATCTTTAGTCACAAAAGAAGGCAAAGAAAGCAGCAGTCTTTCAAGCTATTCAGCTCCATTTTGCAAACCACAGAATTGGAGAGTGAGCCATCCAAAATTTCAATCTGTTATTATTCATTCCTCTCTAATTTTGATTTCTGACTTGAAGTATCACAATGTGCTTCATGATTTGCGGTATGAGAATGAGATGTCTAGTCTAGGATGCTTGGGTAGAGGATTTGAGATTTCTTTTTTTTTTTTAAATAAGTTATATTCAGCGCAAGCTTTGGAAAATAAGATATTTCAATTTATTCTTAAAAACTCACTTTCCCCAGGGGAAAACATATGCTTACACACACATAATGTATCCACCCATGGACATGGTTCTAAGCTCCAGCTTGGCAAACTATCAACCAATTACTCTGGATTTCAAAAGTTTTAGTTGCAAAAGTTAATGACTATTTGAAGTCCTTCTATGCTTTAAATCAAATATTAAACTTCTGAATTGATTGCAAAATATTCCTCTTTTCTCAGCAGATGTTCATATCCATATTTTGGATCACTTGACTCCTCATCCACTGCAGGTGACTGTACCTCTTTCACGAGCAGAAAGTGCAGTTTTAGTGTATCCATAGCTGAAATCCCTGTAATCTCAGAATAGCAAACTGGATTGAAGATGTGATTCTTGCTCCTCTCACCCTGCACGTAAGTCTCTTTCTACTACCAGTTGAACTGAGGAACATAAGTCCGAGAGTTGACAACAAAAGAGGAGCAGTATGCTTTGTACAGAGTGATGCTCTTTCAAGTGTTATCTCATATCTTTTTGTCATCTCATTACTCCTTTCAGAGGCATTCCTGCTTCTTCTACTGACCACATGTTGACCAGTTAATAAAAAGCTAAGGTCTTCAAACAGCTTTTTTCCCATTTGGAGAAATCTGTTTCTTCTTCTGTTTATTCAACTGCACACAGTATTCTTACATAATCATGCAGCATTTGCAGGACAGCCAGGGGATCAGGCCCAGCCAGCATGGGTTTGTGAAGGACAGGTCCCGCTTGACCAACCTGATCTCCTTCTATGATCAAGTGACCCACCTGGTGGATGAGGGAAAGGCTGTTGATGTGGTCTACCTAGACGTCAGCAAAGCCTTCGACACTGTCTCCCACGGTATTCCCCTGGAGAAGTTGGCAGCCCGTGGCTTGGACAGGTGCACTCAGTGCTGGGTAAGGAGCTGGCTGGAGGGCCGGGCCCAAAGAGTAGAGGTGAATGGAGTTAAATCTAGCTGGCAACCAGTCATGAGTGGTGTTCCCCAGGGGTTGGTGCTGGGGCCTGTCCTCTTCAATATCTTTATTGATGACTGGGATGAGGACATTGAGAGCACCCTCAGTAAGTTAGCAGACGACACCAAGCTGGCAGGAAGTGTCGATCTGCCTGGGGGTAGCAAGGCCCTTCAGAGTTCTGGACAGGCTGGATCTCTGGGCCGAAGCCAACGGGATGAGGTTCAACAAGACCAAGTGCCGGGTCCTGCACTTTGGCTGCAACAACCCCAGGCAACGCTACAGGCTTGGGCAGAGTGGCTGGAAGACTGTGCAGAGGAAACGGACCTGGGGGTGTTGGTCGATGCTCGGCTGAGCATGAGCCAGCAGTGTGCCCAGGTGGCCAAGAAGGCCAATGGCATCCTGGCTTGTATCAGGAACAGTGTTGCCAGTAGGAGTAGGGAAGTCATTGTCCCTCTGTACTCAGCACTGGTGAGGCCGCACCTTGAGTACTGTGTCCAGTTTTGGGCCCCTCACTGCAAGAAAGTCATTGAGGCCCTGGAGTGTGTTCAGAGGAGGGCGATGAAGCTGGTGAGGGGTCTGGAGCACAGGCCTTATGAGGAGTGGCTGAGGGAGGTGGGATTGTTCAGCCTGGAGAAGAGGAGGCTCAGGGGAGACTTTATCGTTCTCTATAACTACCTGAAGGGAGGTTGTAGTGAGCTGGGTGTTAGCCTCTTCTCTCTTGTAACTAGTGACAGGACAAGGGGGAATGGCCTCAAGTTGCACCAGGGGAGATTTAGGCTGGACATTAGGAAGTACTACTTTTCTGAAAAAGTGGTCAGGTGCTGGAATGGGCTGCCCAGGGAGGTGGTTGAGTCACCATCCCTGGAGGTGTTCAAGAAACATTTAGATATAGCGTTGAGAGACATGGTTTAGTGGGGTTATTGGTGGTATGTGGATGGTTGGACTGGATGATCTTGTAGGTCTTTTCCAACCTAGCTAATTCTGTGATTCTATGATTCTATAATAGTGTACATTGCAGTTAGACATAATACTTCTTGTTCCTTGTTTTTTTTTTTTTTTTTTTTTTTGAGGGTGCTTCATTTTTTTTCCTATTGTTTCAAAGGTGAACAGATTTTTTGTCTGCTACATTGAAAAGCAATAGTATAACTGCCTGTGTATGTATACTTATGAATAAATGTATATATGCACAGGTGTTTGCATGTATGCATATGTAAAATTACTGATGTGAACAACTAGTTGTTGGCTCAAACATGTTTTTCTTCTTCTCTTTATCTCTCCAAGCCATCACTGATACATCAGGATACAACTAACAAGCTCCACATACAGTGGCAGTATTTTATCTCTAGAGTCATTTATCAAAAATGTCCATTCCTTGGAAACTGGTCACTGCAACCACAAACAGCACTAAGCAGTGTATATGATTAATTTTTTTTTTTTGGTGGTAGAATATATTTTTTCTTTTTTTTTTCTTTTTTTCTTTTTTTCCCACAAGGAATATGAATGCAACTTCTTTCCTTAACTTTAGTCAAAATGTAATCACTCTCTATTGCTATCTGAATGTGCAGGAATGTGCTCGTAGTGTTCTTAGAGTATATTTCACTGATAAATAGCTTTTTTGTGTGTGTGTGTGTGCTTATCTTGAAATATGAAGAACCTGTTATTGTTCACTACAGAATATTAGAGATAACACCCAATTTCCAAACTTTCAAGTGGAGCTTTATCTTGTATCCAGTGAGTAGAAGAAGATATACACCACAACTGGCTTTTCATATACTGTTAACTATAATTTTTCATCCAGTCGGATATAAATAATACTGATGACGAGCTGGAAGGAAAGAAGGAATACTGAAATTAAAAACAAACAAACAAAACACCCCTGAAAAAATCTGGTTTTCTCTTATTGTCTTTCATTCAACTCTCCAGTAATTAGGAATGAGTAATATTCACTGAAAATTTCTCCTTTTTAGAGGAAGTAGCACACCCAAATTTGTGTTCTTTGTAAGATGTCAGTGACCTTAAAAATAAATAAAAATCCATTATCTGTCAGTACTGAAGGTTGGAATTTGGCAGGGTCAGATGCAGTCTTGCTGGGAAACAAGGTTTCATGTGTTCGTGCTAGGTATGACTGGCTAGTGTTGGAATTCCTACTCCCTTGGTGCCCTCAGGAAGAGAGATGAGGGGGCAGCAAATCAGCCTTAGCTGAAAATTAGGATATTACACTTAAAATAATGATTAGCAAGTGACTTCCTTTCCTAGAAAAGAATAATTATCTTCAAAATATCTTGATGTAATGTGGTGTAGTAGGTGTATTGCAGCTTGTTTGCCACGTGAGTGCACAGACTGGCCCACAGAGATTATTGCTGAAGCTTGTGAAAGGCAAAGCTTCAAAAGTCACTCTGAGAGCGTGGGACAGAGAGGACAATGTGATCTCAGCAGAAGGTTTGGCAGCATTGCTGAAGATGAGAATTTGTGACTTGGTGAACTGACAACAACAGTGCAGACCTTGACACCTCTGGCTGTTATCCTAAGTTAAGTCCTGCTGGTTTGTGACTGAATTTTGTCATCTGTTCAGGGTTCTATGTGAACTTTTGACATTTAGTTTCTGTCCAGCTTTGTATATGTGCAAAAAAACCCATCATTACTAAAGGTGTCCTTGTTAGCATTACAACAAGAAGGCCAAAGACTATATCAGAGAATTCCAGAATGGCGGAGGCTGGCAGAGTCCTCTGGGTCCATCAGGCCCAACCCCCATTCCAACAGGGTCACCCAGAGCAGGGGCCCAGACCAACGTCCGGGTGACTGCTGAAGGTCTTCAAGGAGACTCCACAGCCTCTGGGCAACTTGTGCCAGTGCTGTCACTCACAAAGCACAGAAGTGCTCCTGGTTTTCTGAGGGAGCCGCCTGTGTTCCAGTTTGTGCCCATTGCCTCTTGTCCCGCCACTAGGCACCACTGAAAGGAACTTGGCTCTGTCCTGTTTGCATTCTCCCTTTGAATGTTTGTAGACATTGATGTGATCACCCAAAGCTTCCCTCTTCTTCAGGCTGAATAGGCCCAGCCTCTTCTCACAGGAGCAGTGCTTCAGTCCCTTCATTTTCATGGCCCTTCACTGGACTGTCTATTGTAGTGGGGTGTCCAGAACTGGACCCAGCCCTCCGTGTGTGGACTCATTAATGCTGAGTAGAGGGGAAGGACCACATCTGCTGATTGCAGAGGCTCCTGCTAACAGAGCCCAGGATACCAAGATATACGAATGTGAAGATTTGTTCTGTCCTCTCACCCATAACCTTGATCTTTTCTGAACAGGGATGCTGGCAGACCTGCACAGGGAAGTCTGGACTGCCATTAGCTGTTTGATATACAGCCATTCTTCTGGTAAACACAGAACTTCAGTCTTCAGGCTTGTCAGTCCAATGTCTGTTCAAATCTATGCCTTCCTTTTCTTCTTTTTCAATAGAAAGCCAAAATCTTGGCAATGACCGTGCAAACAAACTCAGGCTTGTTATCCTCACCCTCACTGGGTCTGCACACAGGAAACATCAGGAATGTTGCCAAAAATAATTCTGGCTCAGCAGATAAAACCAGCTGCTATTGTCCAAGTGGTATTAGATTCATTTTCATTCCTGCTATAATAACACGTAGTCTGAGGCACTTAAACATCTGAACCCTGAAGTTCTTACCATAGAAAACATAAGTCAAAGGTAGAAAAAATACAACAGAATCTTCTGTGTTTCTTTAGTTTCATTTTGTTGGGCATTTCATTAAATGAATTGAATGAGTTATTTGTAAATTTATAATCTGCAGAGAAGTTAGAAGCATTTGTTTACTGGAATAATACCTGTTCTGCTAGCACTGTCACATACTGCCATATGATCTTCTTTCTGTAACCTCTTGGTTTAAATTTTATCTTTTTTTCTTTGATCATGATCCAGCAGTGTGCTCCTGTGGCCAAGAAGGCCAATGGGATCCTGGAGTGCATTAAAAAGAGTTTGGCCAGCAGGTTGAGGGAGGTGATCCTCCACCTCTGCTCTGCCCTGAGGAGGCCGTATCTGGAATACTGTCCAGTTCTGGGCTCTCCAGTTCAAGAAAGATGCAGAATTTCTAGAGAGAGCCCAGCAGAAGGCCACAGAGATGCATCTCCTGTATGAGAAGAGGCTGAGAGACCCGGTACTGTTCAGTCTAGAGAAGAGACAGCTGAGGGGGCATCTTATCAATGCTTGTAAATATCTAACAGATGAGAATCAAGTGAATGGGGACAGTCTTTTTTCAGTGGTGCCCAGCAACAGAACAAGGGGCAATGAGCACAAACTGAAACAGGGGAATTTCCATACGAACATAGGAAATTTTTTTTTTTTACTTTGAGGTTGACAGAGCACTGGAACAAGCTGCCCAGAGAAGTTGTGGAGTCTCTTTTTCTGGGGATATTCTAAACCTGCCTGGATGCTTTCATGTGTAACCTACTCTAGAGAATCTGCTTATTAGGGGCTTGGACCTGATGGTCTCCAGAGTTCCCTTCCAACCCCTTCTTTGATTATTGGGAAAAGTATCTTTCACTTGCACAAAGCATGCTAACTTAAGTTAATCATCACCCCAAAATCATGGAGTTCTGCAAAATGATGAAAACATGAAATGATTTCATTCTGATCTGCAGCTCTCACCTTTATA
This sequence comes from Numida meleagris, assembly GCF_002078875.1. Taxonomy (NCBI): domain Eukaryota; kingdom Metazoa; phylum Chordata; class Aves; order Galliformes; family Numididae; genus Numida; species Numida meleagris. Next base: position 103,731,787 of record NC_034410.1, read on the forward strand.
CAAAAGCCATGAGTGATGAATTTTTCCCTACCAACACAGTCTCTGATAAACTAAACACTAACAAAACCCTGCTGATTGTCATAAACTGGCTGTTATTTCCTTGTGAACCCTAAGTTCACATCCAAAACATCCAATTTTTAATCAAGAGGCCATGGATCTTTTTCTATAAAAAACTGCCTGACCTGAGGTTTAATAAAAGCAAAAAACCCTCGTTTGCCCTTACTGGTTATTCAACACAGGACAAACTTATATATCTGTAAATCTCCTGTTTGCCCCAGTGTGTGTAACTCCTAAAATGTGAAAGAACAGAAACTATATTTTGTATTCAAAACTTTTTCTTCTTTTAGAAAGATAGCTGGGATATCTTGCTCATGTAGAAGAAAACTAAAGCAAACCAAGTCCTTATACTTGGTAAGACCATAAAATGATGGTATTAAGCACTACAAACAACTATAAATATGTCTTAACAGCAACATCTATTTATCCATTTCTGCCATGGTGTCCTTGAATACCAAACATATGGCTTATTCGTTTTCCGATATCACTCAAACCTCTTCTGCTATGTCAGCGCCTGTAATCTATCATTCAAAACACTGTAATCAAGATCTACAGATTATGTAACTAATATAAATGCTCTAAAACTCAGCACATGCACTTTAAATAATCAATCGGTATTTAATTAACACACAATTGCTGGCCTAATACTGAATCAAATCCTCTTAAAGTGTGACCATAATTCCCACTAGAGTAGTAATGTCCTGAGAGTGAAAGAAATACACTGTGATCATTAGAAGAGTATTGTAATTTATAGGGTTTTTGTCAAGAGATTAAGCAATTCCAAAATCTATTAGACATGAAAAAATGCTCTGTAGAACAGAAAAGAATTATGGTTCTTTCCTCATATCTTTTAAAGTACATTTTTGTGCTACATGTCGGTTTTGATAAACAGATTATTTCAACATTCTCTTCAATTAATATAAATAAAATTTCTGTATAGAACCTTTTATCAAATATGACACAGAAAACTTCTTTGGGAAAATGATGCAAATTCATTTTTTGCCAAGTCTTATTATGAAAATGTAGTACAAATATTAGCTGTAATGACCAAAATAACATTATCAAGAGACATTTCCTTTAATTTTGCAAAAATAAAATGTTTGGAGAGCCCTAATAATAATAAATTCAGGGAAACCCCTATGTTTTCCATTTGACAGAAGTCAAGATAGTTGTTGATTTAATGGATGAAATAGTGAACTATAATGAAAATGATCTAATATTTAATCAAGTTATCATACTTCAGTCACAATGTACAAAAAAGAACAGATTTAAGACCAGAATAATGGTTGTTCTGTGTTGAAACAAGAATTGCTCTAACCCAGTATTTTGACTTCAGCAGTTACTAAGATGTACATAGAAAGTGTATGTATTCAACTCAATATATGATGACACTTCAGTCAGGATGTCTACCTGACTTTTCCAAGGTGGAGTATCGCTGTCTGGGAATGTATGTCCTTTGTATTCACTATGCCTTTCACACACCTTTTGATCCCGTGTGATCCCACCATCACCACCATGAACTTCTGCTTTTTCAATGCTTTTATAAACCTGGCATCTGAAATTTCCTGTGGTAAAAATGTTTATGATCTAAACACTGTGAAAAGTATGTCCATTTGCTTAATCTTGCCACCTAATCATTGCATGGAATAGCCTCTAGTTTTTCCTCTGTCATGATTTTGTGTATTTCTGCCATCTGCACTTTTAATTGCTGCAATTTCAGTAAGGGGCTGAACACCAGCTCTAAAAACAGATCCACTCAAATGCAAAATATTTTGTACCAGCAACAAGAATTAGATTTCAAAAGAGCAAAAGAGTATTTGTAGGTTGTAGGTTTGTGGAACTGCACAAAAACAATGAAATGTCACATTGCAGTTGCTGTTCCACAGCACCAATACTAAGCAAAAACTCTTGTTTCAGATTCATATAGTTTTGTGCTTGTACATCAACTGAAAACAAACACAGAAAGAGAATCTAAGTAAATCAGACTCAAAATTGGAAACCTTGCCTTACTTAAATCAATTATTTCTACTACTAGACTCGGGATTTCATTCACAGAGTTTATTTTTTTCTGCAGAATGTTACATAAAAATGACTGTACCAGTGTTGGGACAATGGCTCTCTGCCCTGCCAGCTAAAGGCAAGTATTAAGTTTTTCACTCAGAGGGTGGTGACGCACTGGAACAGGTTGCCCAAGGAAGTTGTGGATGCCCAATCCCTGGAGGTATTCAAGGCCAGGCTGGACGTGGCTCTGGCAGCCTGGCCTAGTGGTTGGTGACCCTGCACACAGCAGGGGGGTTGAGACTAGATGATCTTTGAGGTCCTTTTCAACCCAGGCCATTCTGTGATTCTATGATTCTATGATTTTGTCTGTTGAACTAATATGCTTCTACCATGGATTTCTTCTCATGTACATGTGCATATGTGTATATATTTCTGCACATGTATATATATATATTTGTATAAACACACATGTAACCCCTTCCTCCCTAGCTAATAGGATGTTGGTAAAGTGACCACAGATCAAAACTCATGTGTGAGTGAGACACAACATGTTTTATTCTCTGGAGGTTTTAACCTGAAGTGCTTCCCCTGTATTCCCACAATGCCCTTACAAGATTGATATTTCTTATTTTTCAGTCTTGTCTCCTACAGAAAAAAAAACACTGTATGGCAATCACACTTAAAGACTTACAGTCAATTGCTCAGCTTCAACTAAATTTTGCAGAGTGAAAAGTATGTCACAATTAAATTTTCTAAAGTCTTATAAGAACAGGCTTGGCCTCCATTCCACCTGGAGGAATTCAGTGACACATTGCTTCATAAGCACTTCCACATCAGATGCCTCTGACACTGTGGGACAACATAATAAAATAGGAGGCATTACTTTCAGAGCAGCCCTCGTACAATCATATATGTAAAGAGGTAGATTTTGAGTCTGTTCTCTGTTCATCTCACATTGCTATTAAATTTCTTACTATTTGGAATGAGATCTATTAGCTCTTCAGTGAATAATTCTATCCTGCATCATGACAGCAATAATTTTGTCTGGGAAACTGAGAATAAAAATCTGGCTTCTTGACATATTAAAGAAAAAAATATAAGGATAATATTAATAAATGTGATATTTATTTTTGAAGTGGACAGCTGGCTACATAGAATACCAGACTTGATTAATTTCTTTACCTTGTTACTCTTCTCAACCTTATCAATATATTCTTAAGCACATTTTTACTACTTAACTACATCAGCTGTATTGAAAGTTCATTCCATCTCTCAGCACTTTATCTAGTAATGACTTTCTGAGTTCTCTTTGTGTGTATGTATATATTCTTTATCATTTAAACTGCATTCTAGTTGGTCTGAAAGCTCAGAGAGATAATCAAGCTTAACTTTGAAGGGCATCCTAGATAATATGACTCTTCCTTTGAAGAGTTTCATGCTAAATTTGAAGCTCGAAGTTAATGAGCAATTTATAAAACTGACTTTTTTTCACATTTAAAGATGAAATCTCCATGTATTCTTTAGCTGCAGACTTAACATAGACACTTCTATAATACTTCTATTCATGTTTTTCCACTTTGAGTGCCTTTCAGTAGCGTGTTAAGCAATGACTTATATCTGGAACCTATGACAATTTCCTTCATCCTTTCTTGGATATGGAGGCTTTCTTTCTTTCATGTGGATCATGTATTATACATTTTGACTATTGAAAACTAGGTCGCAAAGGGCATTGTGAATGCAGAAAAGTTGGTGAGGTTGGATCTTATAAGAATTCTTTCTAAAGTCTCGGGAAACCCAGGGAGAAAAAAAACAAAACAAAACAAAAAAAACCCTCTTCTCTCCTGGAACTGAAGAATCACAGTAGAAGAATGTGGTGTTATCCTTCAGAGAATGATTTTTTTCTCTTCCCCATCAGTTTTTTTCCTCCCATAAGGATTCCTAGAGAATTTCCCTTGCTGGGGAAATATAGGCCTTAAACTGATATTTGATAGAAGGAGTTGATTGTTTGTATTTGCTGATATCCTGTGTCACTTCAGAAGCTTGCAGTTTCACAAGTTTTCTGGGAGACAGTTACATCTGATTAAGAAGCAGCAATTGCATATGTATTTAAAATGTCATATTTGTTGTCACTTACAAACTAGGCCACCTATTTTATAACAACAATGAACTTGGCAACAGCACGTTCTGTGGATAAATATGTTTCTATTTTTTTATTATTTATAATATAGAATCAAGCAAAATGAGACATTCAGTATTCAGATAATAGCACTGATTCCACGAGAAGGTTTATTTCTTATCCTTTCTTGTTGAATACCACTGAAGAATATAAAGCCTCTAGCTTCTAGAAAATAAAACAGCTAATTAAACTGGAAACAAACTTATATATTAACTCAATAATAAAGAAAAGTTAAAAACATTTCTACCACGGCAGAATATCAACATTTGCATTTTTGTTATCATCTCTAATGGTGATTTCTGTGAACATGGCTTAAATGCTCCAATCTTTTCCTTCAGTTAAACATAAAGTTTTGTTCAGATGATAAAAAACAACTGATTTTTTACGGAAAAATATGTGCTTTGCTCTGTTTTATTTTCTAGGCTTATGACACTAAATCACATAATTCTTTGCAAATCTCAATATCTTACAATTTGACTTAGATTTTGGCCATTTTCCAATGCATGTGGTCTAGTCTGGGTTTCACATTGGGCAAAATGGTTTTTGTATGGAGTACCCAGCAAGGTACATTGCATTATTCCCATTTGCTAAATTTTGACATTTTCTTACCTGTAGATCAGATTACTGTTTAAAACAAGGTCCTTGGGAATTATCAGCAAACTTTACTTTCTGTAATACACTAATATTATCCATGGGAGCCAATTATTGGAAGTGTTATGAACAGATGGTGAACTAAAGCAACAAGAACTAGTGTTCAATAATGTAACATAATGGGCCAATACACTGCATAACAATGTTACAAATCTTCTACCTATTTGACATTTGAGGAATAAAACTTACTTATTATTAGAGTACAAATTCCGTATTTGGGTGAACAAACACAGCTTTTCATTAAAATACTTTATTTTGGGGATCTTACTGTGACATTATTATTTTTCTGGCTTTGGAGGACAGTTATAATCATCCACATGTATATGTATGTGAACATGGGGGAAAGGGATCTTAATAAGTTTTTCTCATTTTCTTCCTTTCTGTAGTGCTTTAAGCCAAGAGTTTGAGATAAAACAGCTATGAACTTTCTACTACAAAATTAGTAGTTTTTTTTCATTTTAAGTTAAAAGAAGCTGAGTTGATCTTCGTAGGTCTGAGTAGACAAATTATCTCACTGAATTTTAATCCTTCTTGAAATTCTATATGAAACTACTCAAAACTCAGTTAGCTGATAGGGCATATACACACCATTTAACTCTGATTAATTTAAATAGCTTTTAGAAGACATCAGCCACTGATTTGACACTTTTGAATGGTTGCGGGTATTTCCTGGGACCCATCTGTCATTCTGGCCACTCAGATGATTAGTGCAGAATCCATTCCTTTTATCATAATTTCCTTTTAATGGCCAGAAGTCCACTGTAATACCAGGAAAATCTAGATTCCTTTAATGCTGGAATTCTTCTCCATAAATATAAATTACCCTCTTTATGGCCTTTAAGAGGGCAACCTTCATAAGGCCTTCGAGTCCATGTTTAGGTAGTATGTGTTGTATTTTTAAAATTGCTGACTTTGAACCAGTAGCTTCAGCAGAGCTCGAAGAAAATGGAAGGTCCTCCCAGAAGGCCTTGAATAGTAATTCTCAGATATCTATCCCATAGATCAGAGAACAACTTTAAAAAACTACTTGGATAGCACTAAGTATGTCAATTTCTGGTCAAAATCTATGAGAGAAAGTAATATGAATATGATAGAAATTTGAAGGAGAGCCAGTAAGCATTTCTAATCAATTGAAGTTTTAGACTAGGATTTAATTTGGGAGTGGTGGGACTGACAGTTTCATTTTATCCAAATTTATTCAGCCATCGAGTATTGCTAAAAGTAGCATCAGGCATCTCCCTTCATTTGGTAATACATAGTTTCTGGGCTGCAGGAGAAGTGATGGCTTGGATTCAAGTTAAATTTGAAATACAGAAAGCCTTTCTTATACATGTGAACCTCTTAAATATATTTTGCTGTTGTTTATTATTTAGTTACATGACTAATGCAGTAGCAGTCCCCCTGCTTACATTTGGCTTAAGATTCTTTTAGCATGTACAAAACTATGAAATGATAATCCCTACTATGGGACTTAGTTTTCTGTCATTCAGGGAGTAATGCATCAGTTTGAAATAACAATGCTATTCTTAGATATGAGTCAGTTCTGGTTATTAATTATGGCTAAATCTCAAATTTCAAATATAGTATTGGTGCTTATCTAAACATCTCATTAAATAATTGACACCAAATATTTGATAATCTTGTGAAATGTTAACACCTGCACCCTCTATCTGAACGGAACGTACCTTTTTCCTACAATTTTCTGCTTTTTCCCCCACTACTGTGCCACAACCACATAAAAATTACCCCTAGTTCACATCTCCAATCCTCCAGCCAATGTACTGGCAGCTTGCAGGCTGCCTGCAGATTGTCTGCCTGAGGTATACCTAGAAAGATTCTCAGATTTTTGGCACTGACATAGGTGAAAACATGCTTTCCAGAGAACCCACTCAAGCTGCTTCAGTCTCCCTACACACTCAAACACCTCCGACAGATACAAAGAGAATGCATGTTTGTCTAAGGCCAGCTGCGAGTAGTAATTAACATCAGCTGGGGAAAGGAAGGATATTTTTTCCTTAAAAATCTTTTCTATACCATTATTTTTCTTTTCTTTTTAAATAAAATCCTCCTATAAACTCAAAAAAAAAGCACCAACAAGTCTACCATACCAGTAACACCGGTACTAGATCAGGATAGGTAATCTTATCAGTTTTGTGGTTTTCAAAATAACATCAATTTGTTTATGAATTCATAATTTTCAAGGAAGTTATGCTGCATCTTCTAGCCTTGTTAACTTTGCAAGGTGCAATTACTATTTATTATTATGTAAGTTTTTGATTGATTTTAAAAGATTAGCTGTAAAAAGAAAATTATTGGAAATTTTTGTCCACAACATCCTGTGAGTAAAATGAACAAAGTAAACTTTAAGGCCTACTGGTGTGTCTGCTATTATTTTGCCATATGTATTATATATGTAAAGGTAACTGAAATCACCCATCCTTGTTATATTTCCCTGATGTGATACAATGCAAAAGTTTCCTTTGCATATATCTTTGAAAAACATGTACATTGTTACTGAAGAGAAATAGTTTTTCCTTTAACAGGAAACGCGTATGTGTAAGCTGAAGCATTCCTTTGTGCTAAACTCTGCAAATCATATTTATATTTCTGCTTTTTTTTTTTTCCCTGGATCAGATCCAGAAAGAGAAAAAATTACATTTGGTATGTCCGTAGTTGGGCTGTACGATCAAATGTATAAATGACAGATTATTTCTTCTGCATATAATTATGTTTTCAGAAAGAACAAACTGCATACTGTTCATTTATTTCATAAATGTATATCCCAATTTAAGGTACAAATATTGAGAGATTCTGGGTGATTGCACACTCATAACATAGCAGAAACTAAGATCATAAGCAGGTCTTCTAATCGAAGTTCATTGTCCAGACATTTTTCACTACAAAAAAAATCATTTTAATGAGACCATTTTGCTCATTATTTAGAGAGTCTCATATTAGCCTAGGAATTAACTATGTTCCAGTTTTTTAAGCCACAGCAATAAAAATTCTGTCAGCAGGAGAAAGGGTTGGATTGATTCATATTTGTAAGAGTGAGAGAATGAAAAGCAATTGAAATGGTAAATATACATTTTTCAATTAAATTTGAAAATTCTAAGTACTTTGTTTGTGCTCCACCTCTTGATCTATGCAGGGGTCATGCCAATGTTTTTTAAGGGTTTTCTGAAGATTACATATTCTGCTTCTTCTTTGTGTGAAAGAAATAATACCAAAATTGCAGTGAGCTTGGGAGAAACAGTCTAGATGCAAAAAAAGAAAATCACTACTTCAAGGATAGAAAAATATTTATCTAAAAACTATTTCTCAAAGAAAGATTCTTGTACTGCTTTTGATTCTACTCAGATTTGGAATTTTACTTTCTCCAGATACAAATTTGTTTTCCATGAAGCGTTGCTGGCAATGTAGAGAGGTAATGTATCACTGGAGACATTATCTCTTCCCCTCTTATGATTTTATTGTCCTGTGAACATTCCTATGTATGCACTCATTTTTACAGGCTATTATTCATTTGTTACATTTGCTACTTTTTTTCCCACTCAGCAGGGCACAGATTGTGTGTGGGCATACTTTCTTGAATTGTGACAACACAGCTTGTTTGTGGAGGATCGTTCCCAGGACAAATTCCTGGAGTCATAGGTACACAGGAACTGGCATTGTGTGAATGAGACAGTTATCGTCCCAGTTCTGAGGATGGTGTAGGAAACTGTACTGAAAGTGTGTCTGCCTCATTCTGAAGTTAGATGATTTTAGAGAAGGGATGGAAACCAAAATCATGATGCTGGATGACATGTATCAACTCATAGCTTTTTCTGGAAATCGATTTGTGTCCTGAAACATGGTATATTTGTATCTGGAAGTCTGTATGTGCATCATGTACCTTTTTCAGAATCAAGTCCTTCAAAGCTTAGTCTTATAAAAAGATTATAATTTTATCCAAAAATGGAATTCTGAATGAGTGTTGCTAGAGAAGGTTTTAAGTTATGCAGTATTGAGTATACTAGCTTTATTGTTGTGATATGACACTTTTTTTTAATTATTTTTGTGTGCATTTATAAAGGCAAAGATTAAGGTAACATAAGCTATGTTACCTAACCAAAGAGATGAGGTTTCTGAAATGTGTTTTCTTTATTCAGTGATGCTTCAGGGTTGAAAATACGTATCTGAGGGAAATGCCTTGGTTAAGACAATGGGAATCTTCAACCACTGGTCATTAACTTCTAAGAATGAATCCCTGTAGAATCAGGCTTAAAGAAACCAGGAGATTAAAACTTGTAGAAAGGAACAAGACAGTGATACAGATTCACACTAAAATATTTGAGGGATTTTAGAAAGCAACCTGAGGAGCTGTTTTGCTCCCTGACAGATAGACTTTGTTGAGACAGAACTCTGACTTGAGAACACCCCTTGTAACTCACAGCAGAGTGACAGGTTTGGCATACTAGGGGATAGAAATCTATTCCCTTTTAATGGATGATAGAGCTCAAAACTTCTGACTTTCCAGGACAAAAATGACCACAAATCTTAAGATATTTTTGAACAATTTTGGTCCCTCCGTATGAGAAAAGAGATGTTACAACTGGAAATGTTTCACTAAGGGCAATGAGGATGATCAAAGGTACAGTATGACGTCTGTATGAAGGATGATTAAATAGAGTATTCTGGCCTGGAAGAGAAATGATTCAAGGTAGATATGGCAGAATGTCTTTAGTGTCAGGAAGAAGGTAAATAGGGAAAGACTGTCTAGTGTCTTTTCAAATAAAACATGCGGGGGACATCAGATGAGACAATGATGAAACAAACAAAAGGAGGTACTTCTTCAGGTACAGTTATCCATGGAATTCTCTTCTGCAGGACATTAGAGACTCTCTGAGTACAGAAATCTGAATGTCACATGAATGAAGGGAGAAAAATCACTGGCAGCTACACAAGAGTAGTACTTTTCTACATAGAGTGCTTGATAGCTATAGATTTGGTGTATATTTTAAGGAGTGCATTTCCTATTTTTGCTAGGGATCTGCTATACACTATGTCAGGTACTCAAAATTGGAATAAATACATCTGATATGATATGACATATGTTAATCCAGTCAATGTTACAGAAAATTATACTGCCTAACTGTAACTCCTGAAGGAGACCACACTTCCCACTCAGGGTTGTATCTTACTTGGAAACTGATTTTTCTGGTCACAGGATTAAATAAGATGGCTGTGACTTCAAAGTAATGAAGTAGCTAGAGAAGCTTGCCTTCCTACAAGCAGTATATCAGAAGCAAGAATGACTGCATTAAATGCTTAGGGGAAAAACAAACAACACTCTTATCATGGTCTATGGTATCAAGCAAGAGTAAATAACTTCATATAGGTTTGTAGCTTTAACAGTGATAGGGCTATTTCAACTGGAGAACACGAATTTGTGAAGTATTCTCAGATCTTACAAACATACATATATATTATGAGTTAAATTAGGTCTAGAGGTGTCAAAGGGACAACTATTCCTAGTCAATTCTCAGTGAAATTATCTCTTATGATTTGCACAAGCAACATTTGTCACAAAATGGAGACATGTTTTCAGATGGGTCTATGTACATACTGGAAGCTTTACAGAAAATTATCAGCAAAGAAATAGGACTGCTTTGTCTTTTGAAATGTGTTTCAGAATGTTCCACACAAAACATCTTACAGAAGAACTAGAAATAACATTTTTGCTTTGATACACTCTGTAGTGATATAAAACAGGGGGGGCTTTCCATTTCTTGAAAGATTAGGAGTAGTTTTGTATAAGAACATTGTACCTCTATGTCTTAATATTAAGAAAACTACCAGTCTGTGCTATAGAATACACATTTCTGAACAGTGTCTCTAACTCTCTATCTATGAAAAGCCAATTTTGACAAATAATTTGTAATAGAACAGGATAAACTGTCCTGTTAAAAACCTGTCCTTTTAAAAAAAGTCTTTTTGTTGGTTGAACTATGGTGTTGCAAAGTTACATATTTTGACTGGTTAACACCCAATGGTGTTTTGGTTACTAGGAGAAAAAATCCATTAGGATATTAGCTCTTTAGTCTCTCTCTCAGCTTGCCTATAATTTCTCTATGCCAGTTATCTGTAACAGCAGTAAAGGAGCTGTGGGTGGATAGGGGGGACTGTCATTATTTAAATTTAAGACCTTTTCATAAAGAATCCCTGTGCCACTTAGTGTCTCAACCTTGAACCAGTAAATAATGTTTATTGCTTTCTTCTAAAGAGCAAACATTAGAAAGAGGGAAAATTTCAGTGATGGTTATATTCAATTCACCAGACCAACATGGAATAATTAAGCTATATTGATTTCATACACTGGTGTTGTATTGGAACCTGACATAAACAGCTTTGTCCTTTCTACTTTGAAGGTGGCATTACTCCTAAAACATTTAAGTTATTATAACAGAAAAAAATATGGGACACTGACTAATAGCATGCATTTTGGTTGCAATTATGTCCAAACACAAGTAAAATAACATATAACTAGGGAAAAGCAGTATTACATCTATATGCACTCTCAAGCTCATAAGCATGAAAACCGAACAAGAAGATGGAGCATAACTGAGAGGTTTTAAAATTACTTCTTTTAATAAGTGTATCATAACCATGGCAGTCCTAAATGTTGATTTTTCCCAGGTAAATATCTTCACTTCAGTCTGGCTTCCAAACAATGCTTTAATAAACCAGGTGCATTTCTCCGTTGCTCACCGCTTGATTTCTACTTCAATTACTGCATCTTGTGATGGTTACAGATACAGTTAATAAGCAGTTAATCAGCTGTCAGAAACATATTTGTTATCATTTTCATATAACTGCATTTAGAGTGCTCTTGTCTAGAATGTGAAGCAGGTGTTAATAATGCTATCCTTTACTTCAAGTAGCTAAGGCTTCTCAGTGGCAGATGAACACTTCTGCTGTTCTCTTGACATGCATACAAACAAAGTTTTCAGCTTCTAAAGTTTTCTGTCAGTTCTCACTCTTCTCATTTCAAATCAAGTCACTATATCATTTGCCAACTAACTAATTAATTTTATGGTATGGTTGTCAATGGCTGCATGTCGATTCATTAACGAGTCTGGTATTTGGTTTGTTGTGATTATTTTAAACTTTATTGCAATTAACAGAGCACTTACTATTAAAAGAGTGGTTCTCTGTTCATTTCTTTCACACATCTACTTGCCTGTCCTTGACAGTACTGTGATGCTTTAAGGATGAATAAATAACACTACCAAGCGAAAATATGTTGATTTAAGTCTGAGAGGGCGCACTGCTGAATAGATACAAAGAATTACAATTATACAGTGCTAATACAGAAAATTGCCCATTACCTGTACTATTTTTTTCTTACTGGAATGAGACAGACTTAGTACACATATTTCTGATTCTCCCATTATTTATATCTATTCAATGAGAGTATAATGAAATAAAATCAGAAATGATGAAACAATGTAAAGCGTGTTCTTCAAGATGAGGATGGATAACTAGCTGTATTCTTCTTTACATGCACCGTGAAGCCAAACAAATATGTTCTGGTGGATTGTTTATTCACTTTTAATGAAGTTTTTGACTGAACAAAAGTTTATTTAGTGATTTAGTGAAAAATTTCAACTACAAGAAAGCTGAGTGGACGTAATCCTTAGAGTTGGAAGGGACCTTTGAAGGCCATCTAGTCCAACTCCCCTGCAGTGAACAGGGACACCACAGCTAGATCAGGTTGCCCGGGGCCTGGTCCAACCTCACCATGAAAGTCTCCAGGGATGGGGCATTAACCACATAACTGGGCAACCTGTTCCAGTGTCTCACCACTCTCACTGTAAAAGATATTTTCCTTATATCTAACCTAAATCTCCCCTCTTTGAGCTTGAAACCATTTCCCCTTGTTCTATCATCACAGGCCCTCCTAAAGACTGTCCTTTTCTTTCCTGCAGCTCCCCTTTAGATACTTAAAGGCCACTATCAGGGCACCTTGGACCTTTCTGTTCTCCAGGCTGCAAGGTGCAGCAAGGAGCCTGTAATGTAATCAGAGGCTCTCAGTATGGCTACACTGCATAGTGCGCTGCCAGAGCAATATCACAGCTAGCTCTTACAGTGGAAGCTGTATATACACAGATCAATTAGCTTTGTAGGGTATATAAACCCTGAAGAAGGAATACAGCACTAGTATCATTAGAATTTCTCTGAAAAATCATTCACAGGCATTTCTGGTGTAGACTTTTCCCATATTTGAAAACAATGCTTTGGTTAGAAATTTTAATTTAAAAGAATAAAATCAACCTTACTATTAGCAATTTTTTTTGCCCCTTTTGAATGTTCTTCTCACATGTTCAAGGAGAAAAAAAAATCTATGTCAATCTAAAACGATATATATTTTTTTCTTTTTTCTTTTGCTTCTTTCTCCAAAATGGTAGGAAAATGAAACAGCAATATAAGTACTAGTCACTCAGTGCCAATACAAGTATTCTTCACAGTAATCCATTGTTATGCTACAAGTACTTTTCAGTCTAAAAGTAAAATGTGGAGATTTGACATTCAGACTGGGATAAGATGGGTGTACAGTGCAAAGTCTGAAAACTGGATGTTGAGAACAGCCAAAATCAAACACAAGGCAGGTGTTCATGGTAGCAGGAACAGAAATTAAATGTAGCTGAAACTTGAATTTAATCACAGGACCTTGAAGCAAGGACAAGAAATTGTAAGGTGATTTGCTTAAAAGCCAGTGGAGGATTTCAAGAAGGGAGTAACCATAGTCTGTCTAATGGCCAACTAAGATAATTTTTAATGGGCTAGAAAGAGCAGTGGTGCTAATCACAAGAACTTCACAGAACTAAGCTGTATCCATATTTGCTAGATAAACCCAGTGTTTTGTAACCATTTCCCCCAGCTTCTTTTATTATTCCATGAATCTTTTCCTACCTATTATCTTTGCACAAAGGGGCTATTCCTTCCGTGGTTAAAGTCTGACAGTAATGCACTGGAAGACATCAGCATGAAATATGAGTTTTGATTTTTATACATTCTTGATCATATTTTTAAAGTATAGTTACTGAAACTACTTTAGGGCATAACTGAAGAGCTCTTTTAAAATGTCCCTGCTGGTCGTACTGTGCTGATGAGCCTGATAGTGAAACTGGCCTTGCTGATATAATAGCATCTTTGCTAGGCTGTAAACAATGGCTTTAATCAAGATCCTAAATGCTTTACGGACAAAATGTTCTTTCAGGGTTTCCTGATTTTATGGACTAAGAGCAAGTGTTTTGCTTTTGTTCCTGCTGTGTATTTCTTCCTGTCCTCGGTGTCTTATCTTAAAATCTAAAGGCAATTGCTTAAGCTATTTTTAATGCTCAGACAGCTGTTAATATTATAGATTATCATATGCTGTAAGTAATGTCTTTGCTATGTCTTGCTGAAAAGGGAAGACAAGAAAATTTCTCTTGGGGATAGAAGCATGCACATAAGTCACAGTTACATCCATTTCTACTCAAAACCTTCCCACTTTCTAAAAGGACAGACATCAGCAAATCTACGCTGGAGAGCCCAATTGCTAACAGTGAACATAGGTCTCCACAACAAAAATAAGTTATTTGTTAGCATCAGTGTACATTTGGCAAGCACAAATGACATGCCACGCATGTGGTGGGTTAGCTTCAGCTTGCATCTGAGGACCTTACAGCCATTTGCTCACTTCTGCCACTTCTAAAGCAGGAAGGCCATGAGGGGCATAGGGGAATTAAGAGTTTGTGGTGAGAACGTAGCAGTTTCTCTCTGCCAATTCTTTATGAGTGCCCTTTTCCTGTGCTCTGGCATTGGTCTTCTGTCCCTTCCCTGTCCCTTCAAGCCTACTCTGTGTGGAGCCCCGTCTCCTCTGGCCTTGCTGTCCTCAGTGTTGTTTCTGATTAATTTCTTCCCTTCCTCTCTCCTGATCATTTTTGCTCTTCCCTAAATACATCATCACAGAGGTGCCACAGCTTGGCTGGTGGGTTTACCTGTGTCCTGTTGTGGGTTGGTTTTTGAGCTGTCTGGAACATGCAGCCTATGGCCTCTTCTCACAGAGGACCCCTTGCAGCTCCCCCAGTTGAGAACAACTTGCCACCTACACTCGGTGCACGTGATTTGAATGCAAGATTGTAAATGTACATTAATTAAAGGTCTGTGCATTTCAGGATCTCTTTGACAGCAGGGCCAGAAGAGTAAACATTCATTTTGTTAGGGTGAATTTCATCACTATTGCTATCTGAGTGCAAAAAAATCTTAAGTATAACACAATTACCTGAACCATTTTGAGAAGGATTTTGATATTTCAAAGTATGGCTTCGATATTTAGCAATGAAAAGACAGAGAAGTCAAAAATTCTTTTATTAGATTTATTTTGAATAGCATGAAATATTTCCCTCCTTCCTTCCTTCCTTCCTTCCTTCCTTCCTTCCTTCCTTCCTTCCTT